>NC_028351.1:6303216-6367001 GCF_000741045.1 Vigna radiata var. radiata | reverse complement strand
CGAAAGAACTAAATAAATTCTAAATCTTTAACAAATAACTTTTTTTTTATATTTTAAGTATTTAATAATATTTTTATATTATTTATCTAATAAATTAAATATTTTATTCAAGTTATTTGAGTCAAACATGTCGATGAGTTGAAACATAATATAATGTTAAAAATTATAGATATTATATGTAAAAAAAACACACATATACATAAACAATTTTATAGAAATTTAGAACAAAATTTTACCATTTATTAAGAAATTTGAAAAGAAAAAAATATATTCAACAGCGAAAATAAGATTGAATCAAACTTATTTAAGAAAATATATCACAAGTTCAAATTTGAGTCATGTAAATGCTCCATTAATGAGCCATGTAAATGCTCCATTAATGCAGAGAGAAAAAAAAAATTGTTAAGGATAGTGGGGAGGTGTAGGGTATTTTTGGAATAAAAGAAAATAGTGGAGAGGTGTAAAATATTTTTGAAATAAATTAAAATAGTGGGGAGGTGCAGGACCCACTTGGGGAGGTGGAGGGAGCAACACCCTTTCTTGTACGATATGATATCTGGAACAAGCGGTTATGGACTGTAGCCGATCGGTCCGCGCTTATGATGGGCCTTAACAGGATCAATCCTTGTTAATGGGCCTGAAGTCCGTCAGAATCAAAAATATATTAAAATAATATCTGACATTAATTATTTGCAGGATTTCCGGGTAAGTTTGTTTACTGTTAATATTTTATTGGGCCTATGATAGATCCAACCGACAAATTATAAATAAATAAAGAAAACCACAAATCAGGTATGCTCAACTCATTCTCCAGATCACATTCCCACTGAATTTACTGAGAGATTTCATTTTCTATTCTCATACTGAGAATTATCAGCCTTATAACGAAGGCTCTTCCATACCAATTGCCATTGCAGGTACCTCCACCCGCTGGTCAGAGCTTGAAGATTTCCGGACGGTCGAAACTGAAGGAGAACGAGCGGTCTAGATATAGGATAAGCGAGCCAACCAGTCAGATCGAACGCCAGAAAGCCGGAAAGCCACGTCATCAAGGTCAGTTCACTCGGTCCCTAAATTTTATACCGAAACATTTTGGCGCCCACCGTGCGGCCGAAAGTGAAGACTCCCTATGGTGACCACGAGGAGCATGGACAACATCGACCCAGTGCAGGTGATAAGAGAACTACAAGCACGACTGGATGAACAAGCCCAAATCATTCGCCAACAACAAGAATTGCAGCAGAAACAGACTGAAGAGATAGCCCAAATCATTCGCCAACAACTGTCACAACAACAACTCAGGTGGTCGTCCTCCTCCTAACCGATCTCCCGACTCTTGCCATTCACAGACACTGTTATGCAGGCCCAGATGCAAGGATTTTCACTAGCAACCCAACCAACATTGTATTTATTATATCATGAAGAACCTTTTAATAATGTCCTCTAATGTAAAAGTACTTGAGAATAATGAGAACATAATTATTTATTTTAACAACCCAACTTAGTAAATAATATATTACTAATTACATTTGATAAATCTTAACACACATTTTATTTATAGTATATATGACAAATTTTACATCAAATTTCTAACTTCGTATAACAAAATTAGTTTTAATACTCAATACATAGGTACATTTTCAATTTTTACACTATAATACATGTTTACAATATAAAACATGTTTCTAGTATGATACAAAATTATTTTCACAATCTCATTGTTACTTTTCAAGATTTTTTTTATGAACTTTCACATGATCCTCATAAATTTATATGAATATTGTAGGTGAAAATCGCATTAAAAAAAAAAGATAAACTAGTAAATATTGTCCCGAACAATAAAATATTCAACAACTTTAATCAATATCCAACGTATTATACTCTTTATAATTTACAAAATTAATAAAACAATTAACTTTACTTCATATATAATATTCATCGCTTTTAGATTAACAATTCAACAACTATAACCAAATATTTATATAATACAATCTTCGTAACTCAATACTCATAAATCATTCGTAACATAAACATTTAATTGTATATAGTCAGAGACATAATAATATGTAATCACATACATAATACTGTATAATCACAAGTTTTGCATTCATCACCCATTTGGACCTATTATCTATAATATATCCAACCATTTATGTTTTAGTTGATAAAAAAAGGAAAAAAAAAAAAAGAGAGTGAGATTTAGCAACCAAACCTATAGCATTTCTCATGGGCCATTTAAGCCACATAATATGAATCAAGAGAGTAATCTACACATCTAAATTTGTGATTTTATTTAGGTTTAATAGGTTTGGAGGTCCCTATATTTGGAGGTTTGTTTCAATTGGGTCCTCCAATTTTTGAAGTGATCAATTAGATCCCTAATTTTGTCAATTTGAATCAATAAAAGCCTTTATGTTAAATGCAGATAACGCCGTGAAGTTAGGGATTTCACCCTTTTATAATCCACCTAAGCACTTGAAATGATGTCACCTGGAAGCGTCAGCGTGCCACATGTAAAACTTCACGGCGTTATCTGCATTTAACATAAAGGCTTTTATTGATTCAAATTGACAAAATTAGGGACCTGATTGATCACTTTCAAAATTGGAGGACCCAATTGAAACAAACCTCCAAATATAGGGACCTCCGAACCTATTAAACCTTTTATTTATTACTATTAAAATGTTACTTGCTATGTATGCACATAAATATATTTTTTTACGTTATTTTGTGCATATAAATTACATGTTGAATTAAATTTTATTAAATAATATATTAATTCATTTTTTTTTTTGGTTTTTAATAGCTTTTGATCACCTGAAATGTAATCTAAATCCTAAATTCTAAATATAATCTAATATTTATTTTCTTTCTACTATTAGTACAATCTTCGCCATAACACAACTATGAGATTTCATTTAAACGCGTAACACTATTTACTATCAAGTAAATGAATTGGTGTGAAAAACTATTATAACCTAATTATTAGTTTTAAATTTGGTTTCCCAATATTTATTTCTTTTAAATATAAAATATAACATTTGTTAGTTGTAATCATCTTATGTCATTAGTGCAAGATTTGCATTCCATGACCTATTTTAACAATAGTTTAAAAAAATGTGTAATTTATTCATCTCTATTCAAAATAAGATTTAAACTTAATCTAAAACTATTCAAAATCAGTTTTAAATTATACACTCGATTCGAAATATATTTCCAGTAATGTGTTCGGAATATTAAGTTAAAAGTGTTTTAAATACATTCTGAAATGTATTTTTCAGAAAATATAAAGATTTTAAAAGTTTGCTTCCGTCATTGTAAAATAATGGGAGGTGCGAAAAGAAAATAAAGAAGTTGGTAAAGAAATTGAGGTTTTGCAATGTAGTCTTTACAGTGTATTTGGAAAAAGACCAGATAAAATTTTCATCTTTGCAACTGTCTCACTCTTTCGTCTATATAAAAAATATTACCTTTTTAAAATTAAAAACAAAAATGCATTCGCCAACAACAAGAATTGCAACAGAAGCAGGCTGAAGAAATAGCCCTATTAAAGGGAAAACGTCCGTCCCCCGAGAGGTCAGGAGACAACAGTCACAACAACAACTCAGGTGGTCGTCCTCCTCCTAGCCGATCTCCCGACCTCTTGCCATTCACAGACGCTGTTATGCAGGTCCAGATGCCCGACCGGCCTCCACCATAGATAGAAAGATTCGATGGTACAACGGATCTGGATCATCATCTACGGAATTTTATCGATTCCATGGCTTTTTACTCTAAAAGCGATCCGGTCAAATGCAGAGCTTTCTCTCTATCCCTGAAGGGTGAAGCTCAAGACTGGTACTACACTCTTCCCCCCAATTCGGTAGACAGCTTCCGCACTGTCATTAGTCTATTCAAAAAGCAATACGCGATCAACTGAAAGGAAGAAATCACTGCAGCCGAACTCGTTAACCTCAGACAAGGGAAGGATGAGACCCTTAGGGCGTTCATGCAAAGATATACTGAAGCAGCAAGGAGGGTAAAAGGCGTCAATCAAACATTCATTATTGGCAATCTACCTAATTGCCTAAAACCGGGATATGTCTCGGAAAGCTTATACGCCAAGTTACCCAAAACGCTGGAAGAATTGCAGGAAAAGATGACTATCCACGAGACCGGTCCCGAAGCTGCCCGAGAGAACGGGACATCACGGTGAAGGGTCGGATTGACACTATCTCTGGTGGCTTTGCCGGAGGTGGAGCCTCATCATCGGCCCGAAAAAGGCACTTAAGAAATCTACGCAGTGTCCACTCAGTGACTCGCAATCCATTGTCAATGCCTGACATCACTTTCACAGATAAAGATTTCCACGCACCGGATCCTGATCAAGATGATCCTATGGTTATCACCGCTCGAATAGCACAATACGATGTGAGTAAAGTTTTGGTTGACTAAGGGAGTTCGGTCAATATTTTGTACTGGACAACATTCCAAAGAATGGAGATAGCAGAAGACGCAATAGCTCCATTCAACGAACAGATAGTCGGATTTGCAAGAGAAAGGGTAGACACCCGAGGGTACCTCGACCTGAGAACTCGACTGGGAACAGGTGATGAAGCTAAGGAGCTTCGGATACGATTCTTGTTGGTGGAAGCAAACACTTCCTACAATGCGCTTCTTGGACTTCCTTGCTTGAATGCCTTCGAAGCAATCGTATCCACCCCACATTTGGCGATGAAATTTCCATCAGAAAGAGGAACCATTTGTACCGTTCGGGCAAACCAAAAGACAGTCCGTCAATGCTACGTTGCTGGCTTGAAAGTCACACCTTACAAAGGAGACAGGTGCACAGAAGCTATCTTGGACCTTGTCTCCCTCAGACCACCTTGTCTCCCTTTGTCGTTTTGCGCGCTTGGCCTCCCCTCAGCCAAAACGATTCAAGCTTTTTTTTCTTTTTTCTTTTTCATAAACTACAAAACAAACTTTCCCTTTTATATATATATATATATATATATATATATATATATTATATTAAACCAAATAAAAAATAAAAAGGTAAAAATGAAAAAAACAAAAATTATAAATTGTAAAAGGAAAAGAAAAATAAAATATAATAAAGTAAATAAAAAAAATAAAAAAAAAATTAAAATGATAGAAAGATATAAAATAAAATAATGTTAAGAAAAAACAAAACCTATATTATTTAATCACCCGGACGAAATTGGGTATTGACACAGGTGTCATCTTTTCATTGGGTGTCTTAAATTAAAAAAATGAAATGATTTTCGTTCTGAAGCAAGGGCAAAGATGGAAGTTGAAATATGAATTTTGCAGCTAGGGGTGGGCAAATCAAATGTACGATTAAAAACTTTATGAACTAAAAACTAGTTTGTTTAAACTGAACTGTAAAATAGTTCAGACAAACTGAACTGTTTTTTGTTTTATCAAACTGTATTGAACTGTACTGGACTAAATTGTACTAAACTACAATATAAATTGAACTAAACTACTAACTATATTAATTATTAACTGAATTGTACTAATTTTTAAACTAAATAGTATAACATATTCTTTTTAATTGAAATTTATTTTAATATTTATTTTATTCATAAGTGTCTAATAAATTGATTTTTTTAATTATTTAATATTATTATTTTCTATTTTATTTATATTTCTTTTATTATTGAAAATTATTTTTTTTTTATTTTTTTATTTTATTTTATCTTATTGATAAAAAGATATAAAAAATAATGTTACTAACACAATATATATATATATATATATATATATATATATATATATATATATATATATATATATATATATATATATATATATATATATATATATATGGGGTTTGTTAACGCGCGTACGCCTGTTTTTCAGTTGGTACGTTTTAACAATGTGTATCGGATTATAGTAGACAAAAATACCCTCATATATCATGGATTCTACGTTTTAAATTCAAGGATATTTAAATAATTTTCATTCTCAAAACAAAAAAAAAAAAACCCAAACCCTTACTCACCTCCCTCGTTCCTCTCAACCTTTTCTCTTTCATCTCTCTCACTCCAACATTTTCTCTGTCATCCCTACTGTTGCCCCAATTGAAAAAATGATTTTACGGTTTTTTATCTTGCATAGTGGTTAAAGTTTATTCTAAACGCTTGCAGAAGTTGATTTAGTGATAAAAAAGGAACATAAGGAAATTAAAGAAATAGGTATAGAAGAGCTCCCTAGGAGTACAATTCTTTCAATTTTAGGTTGTAATCTTACATCAGTTTACCATAACAAAAGAGAAAGGAAAAAGAAACACTTTGTGTAAAGGGAAAAGAACAATAGAGGGAAATATCTTGTTCTTTAAAAATATAATGAAATGTGGTGTAGATGTGTAAATGATGTATGAAAATTTAATTGATTTATGAAGGTTTTATTTACATGATTTAATTTAAATATGAAATTTAATAATAAGAAAAAGGGAAAATATATAACACATCCTCCAAGTGAACGAACAGAGCAAGAGTAGCGGGTTGTTGTGTGTGACAGAGGGAGAGAGTATGGAGATGAGAGAGAAACAAATTGGATAAGTGAGGAAGGTGGATTAGGGTTTGGCAAAGGTTTCTGATTTTTTTTTTTTTCAATTGGGACAACAGAGAAAATGTTGGAGTGAGAGAGATAAAAAAGAAAGGGTTGAGAGGAACGAGGGGTGTGAGTAAAGGTTTGAGGTTTTTTTTTTAGTTTTGAGAATGAAAATTATTTAAATATCTTTGACCTTAAAACTTAGAGTCCATGATATATGAAGGTATTTTTGTCTACTATAATCCAGTACACATTGTTAAAATGTACCAACTGAAAAACAGGCGTACGCGTGTTAACAAACCCTATATATATATACATACAAAGAATAGCGGGACCGGTTATGTGTCTGTAAAAAAAAATTTAGTTATGTACGGTATGATATTCGGGACGAGCGGTTACAAAGAATAGCCGACCGGTTATATGTAACATTATGTCCATGCTGGTTCATAACTGAGCCAACTCTTATTATTGGACTTATAGTCCACCATAATCATAGATATCTTACTAAGGTTATTGAGAATAAAATAAAATTTCCAAGTAAGTTTGTTTATATTTTATTCTGTTTATATTCTATTAGGCTTATCTCAGTTTAAGGTCCATCGGACAAATTATAAATAGAGGAAGAAGGCCATGAGCCAGGTATGCTCTAATCACGTTCAATATCATATTCAACTTCCAGAGAAATTATACTCTCCACTCTCGGAGAATCATCTCACTAAGAACCAAGGTTCTTTCGCGGTCAGGGAAAGTCAGCACCAGAAAGCGAGGAAGCCACGTCAGCGAAAGTTAGTCTCTCGGTCTCCAAAATTTTATACCGAAACAAGTTACATTCAGATAAATTTGCAAAATACTCTAGCATGAAAATCTCAATACTACTGATCATATAACTTAAATGATTGTTTTTTCAATTAAATAAAAGGAAAATAGTCAAACCTTTTGTACATAGATTAAAAACAAAAATAACGGATCCAGAAAAATTGCTCCCATGCAAAAAATGGCCAAAAGCTTGTTCCATTGTTGTACAACTTTTGAGTGAGGATTCATAACTCCAGGAACACATGAAGATCAGAAAGAGAGAACTTTTTCTACCAAAACCCTTGGCATCCCCATAAAGAGCACTGTGGAAGTGAAAGTGTAAGCATGAATGAAAACAAGCTTAATTTTGTAGCAAAGTATACAAAAGGAAACAGAAAATGTCACAGAAAGATGAAAAATTGCGAGAGTAAAGTTTGTCATAGTGGCCTTCAGTAAGTTAGTGTTGAACAAACAAGGAGACAACTGAAAATTGTCAATCCACAATGCACGCATTGACTCATTGGTGGATACAGATAATAACAAATTTGTTTTAAAAGAAATCCTTGTACTTTCCAAATTATACATGAAAGTTTTCTCCTATAATGCACAATGTATTTAAAATGAACTTCAAAATATGAAAGTCAATGATTTATAAACAAAGGTAGTATTTTATTACCTGGGGATCAAACACAGTGGAATCATTTGGAAGTCTTTGCATAGAGGTCTTGAAGTAAGTTGGGCAAGTAATACAATAAGGATCATTACATATTCCGAGTAGCCTAGACCTCACCAAGTGTTCATTCTTTCTATCATAGTTGTTATTGCAATGATTTTCATCTTTCTCACTAAGATTACAAAATTTTTCTGTCTTGCTCTCCACTACTTTGTTTCCTTCCAGAACTATAGTGTGCTTCAAAGGATTTTCAGTTCCATTGGTAACATATAGTGGCCCACTCATAAGCATCAAGGGTAAGGATGGTTTTCTTACACTAGGAAGTCGACCAGTATGACCCACAAGACTAATTTCTCTCTCATATGACTCCATGGAGATTACAGGAATAGAAAGTGATGCACTTCGTGTCCTTGATACAACCTTCCCAGATCTAGAATGTTCATTATGTTTTGCATGTGTTTCGGATGGACTAGGCTCCCCAGTTTTTTCAAAATTAGCAATGTTCGTTGATTCTGCAATTTTTAAGAAAATGAACAAAATAATCATTGCAGATGTTTCTGCACCATATCAGTTTTTAAATCAAACACTTCATGTCAATTATAAAAAAGAAGTGAATAAAATAAATATAGCCTAAATTCTACTAATGCACACGAATTAGTTTTCACAAATAGGATTATATAAGATCAAACATGAAACAAATCTACAATACACCAAAATTTTGTAAAAAATTCAAATTCAAACTTTCTACATTAATACAGTACCAGACATGTTCAAGCAGAATTTTTTATAATTTTGAGGGTGACAACAGTATTGTGAAAAGTAAAAACAGTCAAAAGATGGAATTGTTTCAAAGTCTGATATGAACTAATTCAAAAAAGAAATGAAGGGCAACGTCGGCTTTTTTTTCATGGCCACGTGTCACCAATTTTCTTTTGTAAAATAAAAAGACAATAGTGAATATTTCAAGACATGAAAATGAAAGAACCATATAACAGTGGAGCTTTCTCTGTCATTCTATTCCTATCCAAAACTTTATTCAAATTCACAATACATTACAACAACAAAAACCACCGAATAAAAGGAGTAACCAAATCATCAAAAAAGATAAAAAGAAGCAAAATTATAAATCCAAAGTCCAGAAACCATTACATAGTTAAAAACTCTTATTGTCTCAACTAATTTTGACGCAACATAAACTTCAGTATTATTAAACTTTTTTATTTTTTTCAATAAACTAAATAACTCGACTATATGTTATGTAAAGATTAGTGAAGCCACGAATGAATGACCGAGATTATATAATAATTTCTCCTCTGTCAGACTTTATTTTTAGCAACTAAAAACGAAGTTAAAAGCTTATCCATAAAATTAGCATATTCTAACATAAAAGCAAATTATTGCAACTAATAATCAAGGTAAATATTGAGCACGATGAAACTGAGGAGAAAAAAACAGAACTAACCTTTTCATGAGGATATCCAATTGAAAATCTATCCCCCATTATTTGTGTATGTATTGATATTAAATTATAGTAAAACTTAAGCACCAAATTGAAAATTGACACGTATAGAAAAACTAAATATTTAGTTTTTATACATGTCATTTACTTTTTCTTTTTAATTTGTATTATTCAGTGAGTTATACATCTTTTAGTATTAATTATGATGATCCCTTGTTTGTGCTATTCAATTTCCTTTCCTTTTTAAACATTTCTTATTCATGATTGTTTAGCCTATTTGTTTTCTTTTTTTTTTTTGGAATTTAGAAGAGTACTCAATATATTTTAGAATTAATTTAAAAAAAAACCATTGATATACATACTAATCCTATTTAATGGGAACTAATTTCGAGATAACGAAAATAACCCAAATAAAGAAATGGTATAAAAAACAATACTAGTCTACCAGTCACAACATACAGAGACCATACAACTAAACAGAAAGGAAAATAACATTTTGACACCAATTTTTTGACACCATTTTGACACTGCACACGTGTCAAAATGTGATTGGATGATTTCAAATTAGAAAAAGAAACTTTGGTTTTTTCTTCCAAATATGTCCTTATTTCAGTTTTTTTTAATTTGAAACTGTCCAACCACATTTTGACACGTGTGCAGTGTTAAAATAATGTCAAAAATTGGTGTCAAAATATCATCTTCCAAACAGAAAATACTTTCCTGATTTTATTTTGAAACATTTTATTTCATGGTAAACAGGGATGTGTATGGGAGAGACTTATGTTTGTGGCTAGGACTGGACAGTTTAGTTAAAAACTCTGAACTATAATTTAAGTGTCCTCTTTTAAGGAAAAAGTCTCTTTTAACAATTTTTTTTGACAACTTTTTAACAATACATGATTGGTCGGTCCGTTTCAAATATTTTTTTAGAATAAATTCAAAGAGACGAATGAAATGATGACACGTGTCCCATTGTCAAAAAAATTGTAAAAAGTGTTGTTAAAATATCATTGTCCTCTAAAGCACTCTACTTTGCTTTAGGTTTCATATTTGCGATCGAAATTTTCTCCCTGCCTCGTTACATTTCTTTCAGTATCGTAAGCTCGCTACTGCTACGGTTGAAGGCACTCTCCGTCGTGGAAGGTTCGCCACCATGGAAGGCTCGTCGTTGTCCAAGGCTCTACCACCATCGTCGAAGGTTCTGAAAACATTTTTCCTTTAGCGAGAAGCAAAGGCATATCACTCTGCAACCCAAAGGTACGATTTTTTTTCCCTTTCTCTTTCAAAGGTATAAATAAAATTGGAAAGCTATGCACATAAGGGTGTATTCATCTGGATGAACCCAGTGGGGGTGACAATTGATTTTCTTTTGGATTTTGTGGGAGTTTTAATTGTTTAAGAAATTTGATTTTATTTGCCTTTTTGGATAAGGGTAGCCTATAGAGTTCTAGATTGATTGATAAAGAGAGAGAGGTCAATGACTCGTGCTTTGTTGTGTTTATCTTCTTCTTTGTTAATTTTAGGTTTCTTTCAAAATTATGTATGTTTTCAAAGCTTAGACTTTTTTATGAGGAATTTGATGGAAACTAATGAAAGATTGTTGCTTTTGAAGGGTGTTATATGATCTTTTTGCTTTTTATCCATTGGGTACATTGGTTAACTCTGTTTTTTTAATGTTAACTCCGCGTTTAGACAGGCTTTCAGGGGTGACATTGGATAATTAGTTTGTTTTGATTGAAGCAGGGATAGAAATCTGTGTGGATTTTGGGGAATCATTAAGTGGTTGTATGCTTTGGTTTGTATTTGCTGGCCTTAGATTTTATTCCAAACGCGGTAGTAATGTTGCTAATGTTCATAATCAGATGTAATTGTGTAAATGATGATGTGTAAATAATTGGAACAAAGATTAAAGATAACACTAATAAGATAGTAAGGATGGGTTGGAAGAAGTCAACTAATATGAGTGTTTATTCTCATTTCTACATTAAGCATTCAATTCTTGCAGGGTAGTAAACATTAAACAGTGCAAGAGAAAACATTCAATGGGCATACCCAACACTAACTTGAGAAGAAAGATTTAGTTATCATCAGAGAAACCAGATGTTCATGGTTCCAATCAAAATGGGTCCAGATAATTTATCAACACGGAAAAATGCTGCAATATACAGTGAAATTGGTCTGGATGTGTCACCATCATCATCACTGGATGACAGTCCCTCAGAAAGTGAGGGGATTTCTTGTGATCCTCATGAAGCTCCTTTTGAATCTCCAACCATTATCCTTCAGGTGAATTATCTTTTGGTATTTCATTATCCTTTATTATATTCATTATTGATCTTGATGAGTTTAATTGAATATTTTACGGTGTCTTGGAACATATTATGACCGACCTCCCTCAGTTATTGTCACCACTTTCTGAAAGTATAATTGAATTAACTATAAAGGAAATGCGTGCCAGAGATAGCACTCCTGGTCTTGTTCATCTGGATGATGCAGAAAGTTTTGACATGTCACTAAATGATTCTAATAATGTGAAAGTAGATAGAAAATTGTCACGGGGGAGTGGTAGGAAATTAAAATCTCTGGAGGGTTGTGAATCCTCAATGGAAGTCAAGAGTTCTACAAAGAAGAATGGTCGGATTGATGCTGGAGTGTTGTCAAGAAAGGAACAAAGTAAAGATGCATCAACTATGGAGGAGCTAGTTTCAAATACTATGAAGCTTCCACTTTTATCCAGTTCATATTCTTTCAGTGATGATGATAGGTTTCTATTCAAGAAAACCTCACAAGCAACACACAACGTACCAAATGCACACACCAAAATCAATGAATGGCCTCTTCTTGTATTAACAGTAACAAGAATGCAGTGTACAGAGAACAATGAGAGCCTAACCTCCCCCACAGGATAACAATTCCTGTTAGAAACAACAATCAATCAAAAGTCCCGCCTAACAGCTATACAAAAGCTATTTATACAATCTTATTCCCGAACTTATTCCCGCCTTTCCTAACTGCCTATTAATGTTTATTCCTTCTCTTGTAAACTGTCCATGTCCTAACAGATGACTTAGGTTAGGGCTGATGATGAGCCGTGTGATTCTTTGAAGGAAACCCACAAAGTTATGGTGAGGGAGAAAACCTTCTCTAGTCAGGGTCAAAAGGAAGGGCTGGAGCCAACATCTACTGAGGTGAATGGTTTCCTTTACCATATCACCAAGGGTAAGAGGGTGTGCTTTGTATGCTTCATTCAAAGTATTCATTTTCGTTAAGCTCATATGCGGAGATGTAGAAATAATGTACTTGAGGGAAAGTACAGGTTGTTTAGTGTGGGTGATGAAGAAGGACTTCCAATCGTAACTGTTAAAATAATTAATTGTTGTGAACATAATGAGGGTGAGAATTCCTTTGACCTTTAAGCAGAATACTAAGTTCTGCTCTTGATGTGAACTAATATTATTTGAACTATTAAATTCTTAATAATCTGTTGAAAGTTTCAAGTACAACTATTAAAAATGCTGAAGCATAACATTATTTGTTCATTTGAATGTGATACATGCTGATTTATATTTGATCTGTTGATTTGAATCTTTACCTTTGTAGATGGAAAGAAGATAAATAAGTCAAAAAAGGGAAGACTTGGATCTACTGAAACCCATAGTCCTGAATTGCATAGGGGAAAGCACAAAAAAGGTCAAGACGCAAACGAAGAAGGTATCGATTTTGATTTCGTATTTGGTTATGATTTATAAATTCCACATTCTAATTATAAATGCTTGCTTGTGAAGAACATACAATAGCTGTGTATATCTTGTGGTTTTATGTGTTGTGGTTTATTTATTTTATTAGCATATTGCATGTTGTTTGGTAATGAGTATTCATAGCTGCTGTCTCATTGAATGGTGCTGCATTTATTTTTCTTGACATAAACATTTTATATGTATTGAAGGGGCTATAGATGTAATCTTTAGTGCAACATTATCAAAAAGTTGACTGACACTGAGATTGTCTTTGGTGTTAAGGAATTGTCCTGTCATACTGTTAGGTTACTTTATCCGAGTAACCTAAATCTATGCTCTCTTCTCACTCAAACACTCGAACAATAGAAATGAAAGTATGTAAGTATTTATTTATTATTGATTCTGTAAAGTATAGAAAATTACAAGTGTAATCTCCCCCAAGGAAGCTTATCTTCCTACACTGGCAATAACCTCCTTGAATAGAGTTACATGAAGACTATTTAGTGTCGCCTTCCCGCGCCCTATCCTGCTAACCCAAACTACTTCTACTAAATACCGTTTGGTACTAGCCTATATATACCGTTCGACCTTTGATACCATCCTCCCTTGATGTCGTTCGGTCTATACTCCCCCCATTGTCTTACCGTTCGGTCCTTAACTTCCCCTTTCCTTACCATTCGGTATCAGGTTAATTTCCTAACAGAATCTTTTTTCTTTCAGATTGTTCCTTTCAAGTTCTTCCTTTGATTTTATAATACATTATTAGAAAATATTTATTTCTTTGCATAAATAAGCTAGACGAGTGATTTCGTGATGAGGTTTTTACCTATGATTTGTGATGTACTTACTATAAGGTGGAGTTGACTAAGCCCTTAGTAATCAAAACTAAAAATCTAATTTCTATTTGTAGCCCAACTTTACTTGTTTTAAAAAAGATAGAAAAACTTCTGTCAGAGAGTGAGCCTTGTGACTTGGATGTCATAAGTTCAAATCTTGAAAATAATATATCTACTTGTGGAGATAATATAATTTTAAATTAAAAAATAATATAATTATAATCAAAATTAAAAAATGATATATATTATGATTTTAAATTAGAAAATGATATATATTATGATTTTAAATTAAAAAATAATATAATTATAATCAAAATATTATTATTTTACCGTGTTAAATGAATGTATCAAGACGATAAAATTAAAATTTTATATTAAGATAATGAGATGATAATATATAAAACATGTTAATTAAATATTCGAAGTTAGCATGGCTCGATTCAATTGGTAACATAATTTTGATTGATTAAGACAAAGAGTTGGTTCAACAATCTTTTATACGGGGGGAAGTGGACATTAGTAACAACTTTTTTTATTATTTTACTTACAAAACTATGAAACGTAATTTATATTTGTGTAATAAAAATAAAAAAAATAGAATACTTTTGTAGAATATTTGTGTAATAAAAATTAACAACGAAACGACACTTTCGCAAATTCCTCTTCCTCTGGGCAAATTTCTGGAAAAGATGATGCAGAGGTTTTCTTTTCTTCCTCGCATGGTTCGTCCTTCTCTTCCAATGGTTCATCGTCTCTTTTGCTCCAACTCCCAAATCGATGAAGCCATTGCAGAATTTAGTTACTTACTCACTAAGCGCGTTCCTCCCATCTTCGAATTTGGAAAGATTTTGGGATTCCTTGTGAGAATGGAGCGGTACCCTACTGCTATTTCTCTGGTTAAAATCATGAAGAGGAAGGGAATCTGCTCTAATCTGGTCATTCTCAGCATCCTCATGAACTGTTATTCTCATATGGGAAGACTGGGCTTCGGTTTATCTGTATTTGCCAACACTCTGAAACGGGGATATCATCCAGATCCCATTATGTTCACTATCCTAATCCAAGGTTTCTGTCAAAAAGGTCTAATAGATGATGTTTTTTTGCTTAACAACAAAGTAACAGAAGAAGGGTTTATACTGGATGAAGTTACGGAGGGAACGCTCATCAAGGGGTTATGCTCTGTGGGACAACCAAAGTCAGCACTGCAATTGTTTGTGAACAATAAGGTTTGGTCGAACGTGAGCTATGCTACAATGATTGATTATTTGTTCAAATTTAATAGTTCCAAAAAAGCAGAAGAATTATATCATGAAATGATTCAAAAAAAAGTTGAATGTAATGTTATTACCTATACAGTTGTAGTCAAGGGCTTTTGTTCAATGGGTAGCTTAGAAAAAGCCTGTGNTACATGTCATGAAATGCAATTAAATGGCGTGAGGCCAAATCTTAATACGTATACTGTACTCATGGATGGATTTTGTAGCAAAGGAAGGGTCAGGGACGCCACTACTGTCTTTGGCATGATTATTAGAGCGTATCTCAAACCTGGTGTAAATATCTTAAATTCTTTAATGCATGTCTACGATATGGTTAATCATATGGAAAACTCTAAAAGAGTGTGGAATTCAATGACCCTTATGGGACTCAACCATGATACTTGGAGCTACAATATCATGCTTAATGTACTTGGAAAAGACAATAGGACANAAGAGATTCTAACTTTGTTATATGAAATGGATGACAACAATATCACTNCCGATCGTGTGACTCGCGAAACTTTTTTAAGGTACCTGGTTAAATCTCGACCAATATATGGACAGTTTATTAAATTAATGGATTTTGTAAACCCACCTCAGAATGTACAATGGGTACAAATTTGGAATATCCTTTCGAGTGGATTATGGAAGGTGGGGAAAGTTGAAGAGGCAATAAAAATATTTTTATATCTTTCCCCTAAAGGCATTGAACTTTTGGTATACCATGGAACACCGGGGAACATAGCCCCGGTGTTCCATGGTATACCAAAAGTTCAATGCCTCAACAAGCAAACCCTTCCTACACAAATCTATTATTATAATGGTATAACTATTTAAATTTAAGGCATCCTCTGTAGGGGAAAGATATAAAAATATTTTTATTGCCTCTTCAACTTTCCCCACCTTCCATAACCCACTCGAAAGGATATTCCAAATTTGTACCCATTGTACATTTCGAGGTGGGTTTACAAAATCCATTAATTTAATAAACTGTCCATATATTGGTCGAGATTTAACCAGGTACCTTAAAAAAGTTTCGCGAGTCACACGATCGGNAGTGATATTGTTGTCATCCATTTCATATAACAAAGTTAGAATCTCTTNTGTCCTATTGTCTTTTCCAAGTACATTAAGCATGATATTGTAGCTCCAAGTATCATGGTTGAGTCCCATAAGGGTCATTGAATTCCACACTCTTTTAGAGTTTTCCATATGATTAACCATGTCGTAGACATGCATTAAAGAATTTAAGATATTTACACCAGGTTTGAGATACGCTCTAATAATTATGCCAAAGACAGTAGTGGCGTCCCTGACCCTTCCTTTGCTACAAAATCCATCCATGAGTACAGTATACGTATTAAGATTTGGCCTCACGCCATTTAATTGCATTTCATGACATGTANCACAGGCTTTTTCTAAGCTACCCATTGAACAAAAGCCCTTGACTACAACTGTATAGGTAATAACATTACATTCAACTTTTTTTTGAATCATTTCATGATATAATTCTTCTGCTTTTTTGGAACTATTAAATTTGAACAAATAATCAATCATTGTAGCATAGCTCACGTTCGACCAAACCTTATTGTTCACAAACAATTGCAGTGCTGACTTTGGTTGTCCCACAGAGCATAACCCCTTGATGAGCGTTCCCTCCGTAACTTCATCCAGTATAAACCCTTCTTCTGTTACTTTGTTGTTAAGCAAGAAAGCATCATCTATTAGACCTTTTTGACAGAAACCTCGGATTAGGATAGTGAACATAATGGGATCTGGATGATATCCCCGTTTCAGAGTGTTGGCAAATACAGATAAACCGAAGCCCAGTCTTCCCGTATGAGAATAACAGTTCATGAGGATGCTGAGAATGACCAGATTAGAGCGGATTCCCTTCCTCTCCATGATTTTAACCAGAGAAATAGCAGTAGGGTACCGCTCCATTCTCACAAGGAATCCCAAAATCTTTCCAACACTCTGAAACGGGGTATACCAAAAGTATGATATGATTCTAGCTCTCTTTCAAAAGGGAGAGAGCGGAAGCCTTTCTTCATGCCATGATATCCAGAGGTTTGTTGAAATAAATAGGTGAGATCTCATTTAACTTATTCTTTCCATGCTTTGATTTATTGTTTTCAATTGAATACTTAACCGAAACATGCTGAACCATCACACAGGCAACTTGCTGCTGGGGAACCATCAGAAAATGCAACCAGAGGAACAAAGAAGCTTGAGTCAATTTAAATTGGGACTGCCACAAATAGTTCATTTTTCAACTCTATTCGGTTTAAAGAATTTCATGTGTAAAATATATTAAACAGGTATATATAGCATGCAACTTGAGAAAGTAGACCTTCAATTTCATCTACAAAGTATTATCATGTTAAGTAGCTCTTGAATTGTTACATATGTTAATACAATTAAGAGGGTTACTCAGTAAAGATACTTAAGAGGGTGAGATTTCCAACTAATTATTCATGCATCTTAATAACAGAGGGATAGGATGTGGATTGATTAGTTTTGAGATAATGTTTTTCTTTTTGATTTATATAATTGTTTGAGTTACTTTCCTTAATGTCGTTGTTTGTTAGGTGGGGCCAGGTTTGTCTTGTTGGAATTGTGGGCATATGCTATTATTGAAGAGGGGTGTGTGAGGCCACGGAATCTGACTACTTTTGCTTCTTTTTGTGCATTTTAAGCCAAACTGATACAACACATCAGAGCAAAAGTTGGAAAACCCTTCTTCTCTTATTGTTCTTGGAGTGAAGTGTTTTGGCTTGTGGCTTCAATTAGAATGGAAAAGGAAAATATGTAAAGGGGACACAAGAGACCAATGGATCATATCTTATGCCATAAAAACATTAAATAATTAGATGACACTGCAGAAAGTTAGATTTCAGAGGAAGGGTCCCATTCTGAAATCACAGGATTAAAATCATGAATGTTTTTTATATGTAGTGTGTCACATCCTTCATTTTACTTGCACAGAATCATAAACGGTTTGTTATGATTATATCTACATAGGTGTTTGAAAAGGGATAGAAAATCACATGGTTTAGCATGTAAGAAAGTCTTTCCAAATTTGACTTAAGTATTTAGTTGCTATGAGGGAGAAAAATGAGAAGTAATGTTTTGTACAAAAATCCTACCTATTTGCATCAGTAGTTAAACAAGTTTTGTTATGTTTTTCTCTCATGGCAAATATGTTTTATCCTATTATAACTTGGGGCAATTGCCATATTTACCTTGAAATTCTATGAGAATATGGTTTCCTGGTTTACTAGATATTTAAATTGCCCTCACTAATCAATAAGTTGAATAAAGATTTTGAAAAAATAAAATTATTTTACATGTTAGAGTTATTACCCTGAGATAAATTTATGCCCTTGATCCATTCACCATTTAAACCTCAATGACTTGGGCTATTGCTCAGATAACTCAATTTTATATACCTTTTTTATTGCATGGTTTTGCTTTTGGGGGAAACTGTCCTTCTTTTTTAAATGTACAAATTAGTTTAAGATCAGGGTTTGTTATTTATACTTTTCTCCTTTATCTTAATTCCCTTTTCATAAAAAAAAATGGCAAGAAGTATCTTTCCAATCAGATAATTCATTCAGGACTTGATTTCTTTATTTCTTCTAATTTTTTTCTTGACTAATATATCGATCACAATTGTTTTAAAAAACCAAAAGTACAATCAAGACCAATAAGAAAGAGATTAATAATTTATTTTTTTTGTTTTCAATAGCTTTTATAACCTGAAATTTAATCTAAATTCTAAATATAATATAATATTTATTTTCTTTCTACTATTAGCACAATCTTCGTCATAACACAACTAATTTGTTATTAGAATCCATTTAAATGCGTATGCTCTCTCAAGTATCACCTTTGTTCCCTTCATCTTCTCAACTTTCAATAAAAAAAATTAATTACAAAATTAACCTTTTTTAATTTTTAAACCACCTGGCCGAAAAGTTATTGAAACATACGCCAGAAAACTTCTCTCCCGGCTGATTGAGTTGAGTGAGTCTCCTGCTCCTCCTCCTGGATCCCAAGGTTCGGGCGTGAGCCATGAGACTCTACTATTATTCGACAACTACTTATAAAAACACTTCTCCTTCAGAAGCCCACACCTCGGGTTCCTAAGTGATGACTATATATTTATGTTTCATTTATGTTTTTAAAATTTAAATTTTTTGAGATTCTTGTGTATTTAAATGATTTATTTAAAATGAATTTATGACGATTAAATTTATTGGGTTTGAGAATTAAAGATCTTTAAGATGTGATTCTTAGTTGTAGAAATTATTTTGAATGTTCTAATGGTTATTTGTATAGTCCAAGTTAAAATTTTATTCATTTAAAACATAAAATTGAATGGTCAAAACTGGTCTAGTCTGGTAAACTCAAGGCTCTTGTACAATTTTGAAAAAAAAAAGATGGCTAAAGTGTAATTTGAGAAAAAATTTGGATTTTTTTGAAATTTTGAATAAAATAAAAAAGGTTGAAATGGGTGAAACTCATCTAGACATTATATCAGAAAGATACCAAGGGTTTCTAAAAATACCAGGAGTGGTGAAGAAAGGAGTGGATGAAACTCGATTTTAGTCATGTACGTAACGGGATTACCAGGTTAACTAGGAAAAATTAGGAGTGGATTAAATTCAACTAGACAATGTATTAGGAAGATATCAGAAGTGTCTAGAGATATCATTACACAATAGGATTCTTGAAAGATAAATTTTTTTTAGCTCTAGTTTTTTTTTTTTTATTGATTATCAGTTATATATGTGCTTTGTTTTTTAGGTAACATAATTTATTATTTAAAAGTTTAAATGTGCACGTTAAATAAAAATTATATAAAATTGAAATCTATTAATTCATTATTTTAAGATTTTGGATAAAAAATAATATTAATTTTTTTAAATTTTTTTTTTGAAATTCTTGAAAAATAAGTTTTTTTTTTTTAACTTTAGTTTGTTTTTTTTATTGATTATCAGTTATAACTGAACTTTGTATCTGTTTTATTTTCTAGACAAACATAAATAGTTTATTATTTGAAAATTTAAGTAAGTTTAAATTTTATATTAAATAAAAATAAAAATCATATAAAGTTGAAAATCTATTAACTTATTATTTTAAGATTTTTAATAAAAGATAATATTAATATTACCTTACTTTGTTGTGTCTTCTTAATAAACATTATCTTATAAATCTAACATTAATAATTCTTACCTTTATATTAAGAGGAAAACAAATAAAAGATAGAAAGTGTATGGCCATGTAACTTTGCTGTTTTGTTTTCATTGACCTATGTCTTGCTATTTTAGTTTGTTTTGTTTTCTTTTGTTGGGTTTTCTTAGGGGAAACAAACTCTTACTGTTTTAAGCAAATTTTTCCAAGTTTTTGTTATCATTGGCTTGTACGTAACATCCCTGATTTACAATTTCTTTTCTCTTGAATTTTGTTAATGGGGACAAGTTCATTTTCCTTGTTTAGATTGTGTGTTTATCTTTCAAGACAGTTTTGGTCAATAATCAGGTAAAACATGCATCTCTTATCGCTTGAATTTCCATAATCTGTGTAAAACCATTGATTTGTCACATTATAGCATATTTTGCTTATGACTACTTAATGTTTCATTGGTTACAAAAAGTTTAATTTTTACATATTTATTTGATATAAATATTTATTTTTATGTTTGTTTATCTCGTTTCAATTTTATTATTAACTATAAATTCATGGAATATGTGAATATTAAAACAAAATTATTGTTAATCAAATACAACTATAATTCTGCTGCATTGTCAACTTACTTATTGATGTATGTACCAAAATTTCGTACTCATTTTGAAATAAAGAAACTTTTTTATATAGATACCTAAATGCTATAAAGACTAGTTTGACATGTCTCATTTCTCTATCATATCACTTTTATCTCTAACTTTTCTTTCACTCAAGGAATACACATTTGCATTAGGTGTCTACAAATCTTTATTCAGATAAAAAATATAACAGAGTGCATGAATGAAGCCTACATAACATTATCAATTACAAAAATACACAAGGAAAAGTTTTCCCAAAAAAATCGACCTATAGTAACATACTTATTCATGACAAGCTCCTCATTGAGTAGATGCAAAAACTTGTGTATCTATTGCAGAAAATTGAGGTAAGCTGAAACGAATCTCTCCAAAATATCTATCAGAATACCAGAGAATGATTACTGTGCTAATAGCTGAAGGCCTTCTTCTAAATCTACCAAAGTGATGGTAAGAAGTTCTTCTGTGTCCATACAGTCAAAACTGAGACGTAGGTCCAAATTTTCTCTAGCATTAACCAACATGGTAGCTACCAATCCACCATTTGTATCCTTTCGCTGTTTTTCTGTTGTTTCCCTTTCTATCAATGTAGCCAAGGCTTTTATACTGCACTCGGGATGCAACTTAAATCCATATAGCACACTATCTTCTGCTAAAGTATGCATCTTGATGTGAAGGATTTGTGCTAGTTCTTCTGAGTTGAAATCATTAAATTGAAAAAACTTGGTTACCCTTCTACAGAAACCTTCATTAGAACTTATCACTCGCTTCATTGGTTCACTGTAGCCAGCAAATATTACTACAATTTTGCCACTGTCCATGACAGACATAATCTCCTCTAAGGCTTCCAACCCATAGTCCTTGTCATCAGACTTTTGCAATGGTACCAATCTATAAGCTTCATCAACAAAAAGAATGCCCCCCTCTGCTTCCATGATCTGTAGCGAATTTTTTAAGCAACTCAATAAGCAATGCAGAAAATTTGGTTCACAGATAGGAAGATTTTGGAGTCAGTAACATACCTTCCTCCTGGTTTTTGGACCAGTGTGGCCAACAAATTCACCTACTAAATCCGTACGCTGTACTTCTGTCACTTTATCAGAAGGTAGAATTCCCACCATATGGAGTAATTTTCCAAGAATCCTTGCTACCATAGTTTTACCTATAATGAATTCTCGATAAACACTCGGGAGAAAAAAGATACAAAATGGTAGAATGAATTAAGTTTTCTTCATATGTTAAACTTAAGGTAAAATGAATCAAGATTTTGCCCTAAGTTAAATTCAGCTTATGCACTTCAACTTTTATAGTTAGTCGCTCACTTGACTTCTCCAAAAGGCATTTTTAACTTGTGAATAAGTTAATTTTGAGTTATGGAGGAAACTTCACTCATTTTACCTTGTGTTTTTTCCTATGAATGTTTATTGAAAATTTCATCCAGTTAAGACCTAAATATTGTACCATGAAATGGTAAATGGAGAAGATGAAGTTAAGTGCACAATAAGACATCTTTCCAATTCTGATTTGAAAAAAACAAGCAAGATGTTCTAAAAACAAACAATCACCAATATGAGCATATTATAAAAACCTGTTCCAGGGTTGCCAAGAAAGGCCATGTGTGGTGGTCTTCTTGCACCAACATGCAGGCCAAGAGCTCTTCGTCTCTCATCCAAAAGCATGCCCTTTGCCCACTTGCGTAGTTGTACCTTTAGATCATTAAGACCCACAATGTTGGATAGTTCCTTCTCAAGCTGGTCCATTTTAGCTTTGGTTTCACTGCATGCTTCAATGGCTCGTCGTTTCCTCTGCTCTTTAAGATGCCAGTTTAATAGTTCCCTGAGTTTCTCAGTTCCAGGGCCTTGGGATAGATGATTTAGAGGTGTCATTCCCTCCTGTAATTCACAGGCATTAGCATATATGACAACTTTACCAAAAAATGTTAAAATAGCATGAAAAAAAGGAAATACAGTTCATTACATCGTCCTTAGCACTGCAATCAGCATTGTACTCAAGCAATGTTTTCACAGTTAAGAATTCTTCTGATCGCAGCGAGTACCAAACAGCAAGATGTAAAGGTGTCATACCATTCTGCAAGAAAGAGTTAGGAACAAACTTTTTTATTATTATAAAGTAATCGTTGCTAGGTTTAAACAAAATTAAATGATATAGAAAGTGGCAAAAAAATCACATTTGCTCTGGCTTCAACAACAGCCCCACGAGCAAGAAGTAATTGCGCAGCTTCATTGCACCCATTCTTTGCTGCCATGTGCAATGGAGTTTCTCCATACTACAGAGATAAATAAACCTTTTCAGAATTCCATGGCAATTACTAGAAGTTTAGATTTTACATGTTACGTACTTATATTTTAAAAACAACTTCAGTTGAAAAAATTGACGACTACCAACCATATTCTTGGCCTCCATCTCAACCTTATCTGGCCCTTGCCAATCAAGAAGAAATTTAACTATATCGACCCTATTCTGACCAGCAGACACATGAAGTGGTGTCTGTGCCATCTGCATTTATAATAGATGAGATCCTCAGGCATATCAAATATAAGAGGATAACACGAAAACCCTATAAAGTAAGAAAAACAAAACACTAGCATATAGAATATAAAAGATAAGCCAAGCAACAAGCATATTTACAAATGAACTACACCTGACTTTTTAAAACCTTAATACTGATATATAAAAAGTGAGCAATCGGAGAAATAGATCATCAATATGATAATGCCTTTCTATTCCTTTACATATTTCATAATTGTCACCTAAACCCCGAGACGAAAAAACCCTACAGATGATCATCAAGGAGAAGCCATAAAAGAGTCCTTCTCCATTACGAGTCTAAACATACAATCTCCCCCTTGAAGGAATGCCGTGCAAAGCAATTGTCAATAAGCTGGAACACCCTGAGCAATATCAAGTCTAGGTAGCATATTCGACATGCAAGCCTTTCAATTCCTAATGTAGCTGGCATTGAACACAAGGGGCGGTAGTATAGCAAAAAATGAGGATCAAAATCAAAGTAGAGTAGTACAATCAAGGTAATTCCAATATGAAATTGATATCCTTTCCTACCACCCTACTAAGTTTACTCTTTCATAAAAGCACAGGCCAACCATTTAACCATCATATCACCCCGGTTGTTAAAGTCACCATGAGTCATAATCAAGCAGATCCGAGAGTCATGAACATCATTCCAAACCCTCAATTAAAAAAAAAAAAATAGCATTAACCCACAAACAAAAGCACAAACTTTTCCACAAACAACATTGGAAAGATCCAATTTTGAATGTTTAATGAGCAAAAAAGCAAACATTTTGAAGATGCCCAGTTGGGGGAAATGGGATCTTACAACAGGGTTCTTCTCGTTGAGGAGCGAAGGGTTGTCTCGAAGTAGCCTCTGTAGTCCGGCGAGGTCACCGGAGAGGGCGCAGCCATGGATGGTGGCTGGCTTTGCAAATCTTGACCGTTGATCCTGAGGCCTGGTGATGTGATTGTTGTTCATGCTGAATTGAATCGTAAAAGAAGAGAGAAAAAAATGGGTTGAAGATTTGAGAGAGAGAAAGAGAAAGTGATTGTGATGTAAACTTATCTTCAGCTATATATTCGTCCTTGAGCGTGTGGCCTTCAATACTCCCCGCGTCCAATTCTCACGCCTCCTCGATCTTCCTTCCTTTTTCCTCTTTCTCTTTCTCTTTCTCTCCATGTTAAGTTCTTCCCTAATCAACTACTATTTTTCCCCTTAATCCATCTTAAAAAATTACCATATTATAATTTCCATTGTTTTTAGCTTCAAACTTTCCATAATTTAAAAGACAAATTTTTCCTTAGTTTCAACCATTTAAATAGTTAACTATAAATAAATATGATTAGATATTAGAGATTTGAAAGAAAGAAAGAAGGGATTATGACATTTCTGAAATAGCCAACATTTTTAGTTTTTTATTCTTCCATTATTAACGCTGAGGTTTTTTGTTTAAGTATGATGATTAGTTTTGGATGTGATTATAAAATAATTAGTTAGATCATTATATTATTATTGTATACAAGTTGGATGTCTGCTATTTCAATGGTGCTTTGCCAGCTTTTATTACCTATTCGTGAGTTGTTTTTTATTGGACAATCGTGTTATAGAAAATAAGTTTGGAAGTATGTGTTTATTCATTTGATTTTGCAACTTGGTTTAATTTACACATTATTTTTTTTAGCTGAAACTTTTATAAATTACTGTTTATAAATTAATTACTAGAATAATTATTGTTTATAAATTAAGTACTATAATAAAGAATTAATCAAATCCAACACTGATATTAGCATTTATGTGATGTAATAAGTTCAAAGTAGAAATCATTAGTTAATCATGTATCCTAATATTTAATAAATTTTAAAAATTATTTTAAAGTCTTAATATCTTATAAACTTAAATGTTTTTGATTAATTTTTTATTACAAATTTTATTAAATATTTAAAATATTTTATTTTCATCTAATTATCTCATTAATTGAATGGTACAACAATTACTTTTAAGCAAATATTTTTATCTTATTGTTTTTAATTTATCAATCAACTTTATATTTTCTTAGTTGTGTTTGCTATTATTGTCTCCTAATTTATTATGAATGCAGCTTCTTCTCCTAATTTATTATTGTCTCCTAATTTATTAACAAGGATTAGTTTATATACACAGTTTTATAAATTATCATCAAACATGAGACATCAGGTCTAAAACATGGCATTACTTTCTTTATAACAAGATAAAGTAATAATATGAGATCTTATAATATTTTAGAAAACTAATTTTACCTAAATCTTTTGTTAGAACCTAATTTTAGTTATTTGTTTCTTAATAATGAAACTAGATTTGACATGCTAATCCATCTGGACCTATTGTGTGTTCTTGGTATACTGGATGAGGCTAACCACACAGGCTAATGGGTTGGATACTATTAACCTAACCCACCTAAAAATGAAGCAGAACTCATCTAATAAGTTATAAATAATTAATAATTGATAAACAAAATAAGGTGAAAAATTCAAGAATTTTTATTAGATGCTTTTATGAAAACATGTTTAAAAATGTGCATAATATGAATATAAAATTATTTAAACAACTGAAGATTTGTTTCGATGTTGAAAATGATAAATTTGAAGAAGATCCATAAAATATTGTTATTGTCCTTTGTGTAATCTAAGATAAATTCGAAAAGAATCGAAGGAGAAATGAAAAGTGAGGTGGTCGCAGACCCACAACGCCACGTGTCTTTAACCAATGAAGATTAGGTTGCTTCAACGTGTGGTCATCACACTCTCCTATGTTCCTTGTTACGTTTCTAGTTACATTTCCCTTCGATCTAGCTTCGTCTGATATTTTTCTCCACCAGCAAGCTTACAAAAACTTAGTTTTCAGTTTTCACCAAAAAGATAACAATAAATAAAGCCACTTCTCACTATCCATTTTCATGAACTTTGCATCTTCAGATATTCTATCACCACATCCATGGCGGCAGTTGTGAAGCTTCACGTTTTCCCGGATAGTTTGAACAGGCACAAAACAAGGATTTTCAGGAGGGGTTTTGGCTCGTGCCCTTCTCCTGGGGTGCTTGGTTTTGGACATGATTGTGATCGGTTCTCTGTGAGAGAGTGCAGGGCCTTCAGGACTGAAGATGGTGGGGATGCCAAGGAGAAAAAGTCTCGAAATTTGAAGAAAAGTGAAGTGAATTCCAAAAGGGAAAGTGGGTTTTGGAGTTCCCTCCAGTCTATCTTGTTGAGGAATTTCATGGTGGGTTCAAAAACAGATGATGAGTATCGCCAAGCTGTGGTGAAGGTGGAGGGTCTGCTATCCTCGGTAAGTTCTTGTTTCGGCTGTTCCAACTATTCTGGTGTGTTACTGTGTTTATTTTTTTTGGGTTAATTAATACTGTGTTTTGTTGAATGCTAAACGTAACTGTGTTTGTGTGTTGGCAAAAACAAGATTGCCATTCAAATTGGAAGGTATATTGTGACCATGATGAGCACTGGGGTCATCCTTTCGATCGGATTTCAGATGTCAGGTTGGTCTATGTGCAACTTTTCTAGCTGTTAATTTGTTATGCATTGGTTCGAAAAGCAGATGTTAATTTTTCCGAGTTTTGTGAAGGTGGAGACAGTCAAATGGATGCATTGATTTGGTACAGTTGGCTAGGAGGAGTGATCATTGGAACAATGATAGGTGCTAACATGGTGCTGGAGGAACATTGTCGTGCTGGTCCGCGTAATGTTGTCATAACAGGGAGGTATGGTTACTTAATCCCCTTTTTTCTGTAAGTGATTACCATAATTCTTTTCTATTTAATGAACCTGTGATATCTTTGATAGTAAGATAGAATTATCATTACAGGAACGTATGACTTTGTGAATAGTTTACTTTGATGATATCTAATGACATGTGCTAATGTTTTTAAGACATTGTTTAATTCATCTTGTTAATGGTTTGTGCAGTACAAGGGGATTGGGTAAAGCCTTAGCTCGAGAGTTTCTTCTTTCTGGAGATCGTGTGATTGTTACCTCTCGAAGGTGGTGTTTCCAACTATGAAAACATTTTATAGAGATTGGATTAATATGTTTTGTGGCTTTTGTCTACGTTTTACTCACAGCATGTTGTTGCTCCCACTCTCTCATTTTGTGAAGGCAGCCTCGAGTCTGTGCAAGCAACTGTTAAAGAGCTTGAGGAAAATCTGAAGGAAGGCATTGCCAATTCAGTTGGTTCATCACTGACAAAACTTTCTCATTCAAAGGTGGTAGGCATTGCTTGTGATGTTTGTGAGCCTCATGATGTGCAGAGATTGGCAGACTTTGCTGTCAAAGAACTTGGTTATGTTGACATTTGGGTAAGTGTTGTGGTTGTTGTCCTTGTTGAGCATCATCAGGTTTCATGAATAATACCAGAAAAGTGCATATGGAATCCAACCAATTATGTCACGCAATAATAAAACCTTAACATGAATACCAACTATTGGTTGAAGGTAATACATGAAAACTATTAAAGTTTTGGCAGCTGCAAAACTTGATTATCAATCATAATCTCTAGTATTTATATTCATCTTGTCATTTCCGGTGTTGTGCACAAGTTGAACTATGATCATATAAAAGAATTTTTTTACTCGTTTTGTATGATACTTACATTCTAGTATAGGTAATTAAAAACCAATAAATGGGGTGTCTGTCTACCTTCAGTATTTTGATGAAGATTAGCCTTGGAGATAAGATAAGGAACTGATGTGCCAATTTACTCTACTAATATCCTTGTTATGCCTTCAGTGAAGTTTAATTTTTCCATTGCAGAAAGCAGTTTTTATGTTTCTGGTTCTAATCTCTTTCATTTATCATATCAAAACTATTGTACAGATAAATAATGCCGGAACAAATAAAGGTTTTAGACCATTGCTTCAGTTTAGTGACGAAGATATTAAACAGGTATGTGTTTATAGTATTGCTGAATTTAACAGTCATTCATTCAGTGTTGAGACTGAGATGTAAAAGTGTTATCCCCAAATAATCATTTTTAGTCTTTAGCCTTATTTTATTAAATTGATTGGTTTATATATGTTGCAGATTGTCTCAACAAATTTGGTTGGATCTATTCTTTGTACACGAGAAGCCATGCGTGTGATGAGAAACCAAGCCAATGCAGGTCACATATTTAACATGGATGGTGCCGGTTCTGGAGGCTCCAGCACACCTTTGACTGCTGTGTGAGTAGCTTGCAGCTTCTCCTATGGGAGGAAGCTGATGATTCCACTAAGCTTTTTGCAGAACTCTCAGAAATATATATATATATATACACACACACACACACATAAATGATCTTCAAAAGTCAAGGTAGATGGTGATTGCTAATGATTCTTACCTATCTTCTTTTTCAATTAACATGTAGATATGGTTCTACAAAGTGTGGCCTCAGGCAACTTCAGGGATCACTTTTAAAGGAGTGCAAGCGATCCAAAGTAGGCGTCCATACTGCATCTCCAGGAATGGTTCTTACAGATCTGCTTTTAAGGTATTTCTCTAAGTGGGTTTTTTGCAGGATCACTTCCCTTGTCCTGCCAATGTTAAAGTTCCAACCTTTTTGCTAGTCCACAATGTTTTTTTTTTTTCTGGTGGTCATCATTGTTCTTATAAGAACTATCTATTTGTTAGAACATAACATAGTTGGTCACTTTTTCCCCTCAGCTAAGAAATCTCTTGTGTTCACTTCACAGCTTTCGATGATCATACATCCTACAAGTATCACTCAATAAATGTGCTATGTTTTTTTCAGTGGTTCAACTGTCCAAAACAGGCAGATGTTCAACATCATCTGTGAGCTTCCAGAAACTGTTGCTAGAACATTAGTTCCACGAATGCGGGTTGTCAAGGGAACAGGCAAAGCCATCAATTACTTGACCCCTCCCAGAATCTTACTTGCTTTGGTCACTGCCTGGTTACGGCGAGGTCGCTGGTTTGATGATCAGGTGAAAATTATCTTGAGGGTGAAATCAAAATATGTTATCATGTTATGTTAATGCAAACATTCATTACACGATATACTTCACAAAAAGAAAAAGTTTCAAACAGTTTCAAATGTACTTTGTTCAAAACATAACAGCTGAAGGATTAGGCACGCACATATACATGATTGAGCAAAAACTTACAGCCATGTATGTGTTTCAGGGAAGAGCATTGTATGCAGCCGAAGCGGACCGATTGCGTAATTGGGCCGAAGATCGGGCCCGGTTTTCTTTCACAGATGCCATGGAAATGTACACAGAGAACACCTGGTTATCAGTCTTCTCACTTTCAGTTGTGTGTGCCTTCATAATTCTTTCCAGCACAGGCAACAATATGCCTGGCACATGATGTCTTGCTGCTGCCAATGCAAAAGTGCATCTGCATTCTGTGGACAGGCAATTGGTGCCTGAAAAATCATCAAAGACAACAACATAGTGAAACTAAATCTAAATCATAAACAAAGTGGATCTGTGTTTTTTTCCACCATGTCCACCCAAAACAGTTATCATTTGACACACTCAGTTGTCTGTGATCTCTATAGCTCATTCATCTGGTTACTTGTCTAAGCTCTGTGTATAGGCTTCTCTGCAATCAGCATTCATCATTGAGTTGCTTGTAGTCATAGTATGTTACCATATGTCACCATGTATAACCTTCATTGAATTGTAGACTCTAGTGAAATCTCATATCTTCTACCCCATATATTTATTTGAATCTATATTGGACATCACTTTTGGTTAATGATGCTACATAGATTTTTTTGTACCATGTTGTTTTTGTTTCAATACCAGTTGCCTGTCTTCTCAGTGTTTATATCTTCTGTCAGTGATTATGAATTTGGCTAATCATGTAGAACATTATCCAACAGTTTCTTTAATACGTTAATTCCAGAAATATGCTGATATCAGTTTATCACATGTATTCTGACAAGGAACATGATTGTTTCAGAGATGAAATAAATAATTTGGTGCATGTGATTCTCATCTAACATTCCTTATTATAATAGCACTGTTTCCTCACCAAATTCTCGTATTTCAATGATTATATGTAAATCTTTACAACGAAGGTGATAGGTGAGGATATGGGCAATTTGATGTTGCTGCATTCCTACTAAATTTCATGATCTTTATGGAATATGTGGATGAGACTAATCTGGATGCATATCTTCATCAAATTTAATGCTTCAAATTCAATTATATAAACACCAAATCATGTGTGACAAGGAGGTTGATTGAAAGGGAAATTAAGAATGACAGATATTTATATTTAATTCATGGGAATTGAAGAAGCTGAAAAGAATAGCAGATTAAGAAATTGAGACTTATTTGAGTGTTGTTTAGTTTTAATTTTTTATTGAATATTATAATATGTTTTTCAATACTTAAAAATTGTAAATATCGCAAAAAATTATGTTTTTTTAAAAAATACAATTAGATATAATATTAAAATATTACAAATTCCATTTCAGGATTAAATTTTAAAAGCCAAATTATTTTAAACGTCATAGAAAAGAAAATACTTGTTTATTCACATTAAAAAAAGGTAAAGGTGATATATTTTTCTTATTATGAAAGAAAAAATCAATAATTTATCCAATCTTTTGACAAAAGAAAAGTGATTTAAAAGGATTGCAATTTCGTGGTTGAATAGCTGGCTCAAGGGCCATCTCTCAAATAAAGAAACTTTACATACAGTGTACAATTTTTTTACTTTTTATTTTTTAAGTTTCAAAATTTCAAAATTTAATCTATGTATGTAACTCATCTTTTATTATGGAAATAAAAAGAACATCACATTGATATAATATCTTATTATTAATATTATTAAAAAAAAATATCACCTAATTACTGTACTTTTTTTATATATTTAACACTTTAAACACTTATATAACAGACAAAAGAGTATTTAATTAGTAATTTGGTTTTATATACTAAACCTTCGTATAGTTGTTTTATTTTAATTTATGTTTGGTGAAGGAAAATAGTAAAAGATAAAAATAAAATGGAGGAAAACGGTAAAAGACGATGGAATGTGGAAAAAAAAATTAAAAATCAAAAAGGTTCCAAAAGTTAAAAATAACTCGAACCAAAAGCTTAACTCGGATAATTAAGACTTACAACTTTCATTATACGGATAGTGTTTATCCGCAACCCGACCCGCCGGATACGGATAATGTCTATTCGTAACCCGACCCGTCGGATACGGATAGTGTCTATCCACAACCCGACCCGCCGGATAAAAACGTATCCGTCATCCGACCCGTTACCTGCCGGGTACCCGTTTAAAAAATATCCGCGGGTATTTTAAAATCCGTGGGATACTCGTTTTTAACCCACGAATATTTAAAAAAAATATTATAAGTTTTTAAATGAAATAATCCAAATTAAATTGAAAAAAAAAATTGAAATGTTTTAGATTTTAAGTTAAAGGTACTTATGCAAAGGAAACTAAAGACAGAGATGTAATTTTAACTTCTAAGTAGGTAACGGGTATTTGCGAGTACAGATAGTGCAAAACCCGAACCCGACCCGATAAGAAGTGGGTATTAAAAAACCCGTTATTTTGCTAATGTGATGCCTAATAACATAATCAAATTAATCCTTTTTTTTAAGGTAATTCAAAAGATTTAAAACTTATAGATAAAATTGACGTTTTTTTCAGACAAAAGAAAATAAAACAAATTAAGTCTAGATTCAATCTCAAACTTTTTAGAAGTATGAAAGGAGAATACAAGAATATAAAATTTTCGTACGTATAAGAATAATATATATATATATATATATATATATATATATATATATATATATATATATATATATATTACTTTCTTCACTGTAATTTGAAACTTGAAATGAAAATGAAAAGTAGCTGGAAGTGTAAAAATGGCACGTGGCATTTGGCCTGTGGAGTGGGGCTAATGAAATTGACACAACGGAGTCATGTGAATGACTCAGCAATGCATTTTGCCAAATTCCGCTGATCACTGCTCAGTAATACTCAATTTATCAAATACTTCGTTCCAAGATGATAATGATAGTTTTATAATAATTTTTGGACAATGATATTTTAACAACTTTTTTTTAATAATTTTTTAATAACAGGACAGTGTCATCGTTCTATTGGTCTGTTTGAATCTATTCTAAAAAAATATTTGAAACGGACGAATCACAAATTGACACATATGCGTTATAAAAAAGTTGTCAAAAAAGAATTGTTAAAAAGACTTTTTCCATAATTTTTTTTCTACGTTTTAATGTTTTAATACGTATCATTACGTAGTTTATATGATTATTAGTATTGAACGTGAAGTAATTTTGAACTAATCACTTTAGAATCACATAAAGACTTAATCATCAAGCTAGGGAGTGAATCTTATCTGTTAAAATGAGGATCACATTCACATTGGTGGTCATGACTTAAAAGCATCATACAAAAAGGATACCCTGGCTATGGTTGGAGCACTTCATGAAATGACAACAGTATTGTCTTGGCATTGGCATATATGCCAGCCTCATACACTACACAAAATAAATAAATAAATAAATAAAATTATTATAATTAATGAAGAGTCAAAGTAAAAACAAAGCTAAAATAAAGATATTTTTTCACGTTCACCCCAACGTGCTCAACAACAAAGAAAAAACCCTTATCTAACAGAGGAAAGAAGAAAAAGATAGAAGACAGACATTCGTTTATAATATATAAATACATGTTGTACCTCATTGAACTCGGTTTTGTTTGAAAGTGGCCCCTGCATGTGTTTCTGTGGACATGGAAATATGTTAGGGTTACCCAACAAGACATGGAAAGTGGATATATTCTTCGGATAAGCATCATCCATGGTGGACCTCTCATGTTATTTTCTTTCATACACTTGCTTTCACCTTATACTCAAACCTACTTTCAACTTTTCAAACGTCAATCTAGGATTTTACAATGTAATAATCAGTCTAAATTTGTTATACTATAATGTCTGTAATGTTTTATGTAAGCATGCATGATATATACTTTTAGGTTTTTTAAAGTTTAAAAACCAAATTATTCTATTGATATAAAAGTATAGGCACTAGTCATAATGGGAGGGTTTGAGTAAAGTGTGGATTTGACTGGGAATTCTAATTTCTCAAATAAAATTTATTTGAGAATTATTGCATATTTATTGATCCGGCAACTTAGAGGGACAGCTGACTGCCCTCACACATCAACACGAGACTTTCCAGTGTGTTTTGTCCTTACTCACACACTTTCCGAGAAAACTTCTCGGAAGGTCACCTATCCCATAATTACTCTAGGCTAAGCACGCTTAACCATGGAGTTCTTATGAGTTAGACTACCGAAAAACAAAGCGTGCTTAACTTAGAGTAATTATGGGATGAGTGACCTTCTGGAAAGTTTTCTTAGACAATGTGTGAATGAGGACAAAGCACACTGGAAAACCTCGTGTTGATGTGTGGGGCAGTCACCTGTAAGTTGCCGGAGCGTTACAGCATATACTATTATATACATATACCTTAGTTTGTGACATTAACTTACTTTTTGTTTTATATGGCTATAAAGTAGGGTTTTTTTTTTCGTTTATAATACACCTAGTTGCTAGCTATAGATAAAAAAAGATTCAAAGGTTCTCTTTTTGGAGTGGGAAATATCTCTGTCAATTATTATTTAGATTCTAAATTTACTAAGCACTAAGAGGAAGTGAAGTGTCAAGAACAAAGAATTTATGTTTGCTTTCATACTAATGCTTTCATGTCAACCACATATCTTAATATAAAAGATAAAGGCATCAAATGTTGGAATTTTTTTTTTCATATAAAATATTTCACATCACATTCAATATAAAATGTTAATTAAGACTAACTTTTGTGAATCTTATTTTTAATTTTTTTTTCTTTATTTTCACTCAATTGTTTAACTGATATCGAAATTGCTAAACAAATATCCCAAATAAAAATTTTAAACAAATATACTTTTTTATGACAGTTAATTTAAACCTGTTGTTTTAAAATCAAATTTTAAAAAATTGTAATATTAGATATTAATTTTTATAAGTCATATTTAATACAATTTTTTTTTGTTTTTAATATTTGTATTCATTTATCTTTATATTTATTCTAATTTTATAGTACAGATTCATAGTCCAAATAAAGTTTGTTCAATCTGTAATGAGTTCTGATTATATTATTTATGAAATATAAATAATCTTTAGTATGTAAAATTTTTATTTCTCGTATAACTTTATTTGATACACGAGCAAATAATAATACAGGTTTAATGAATAACTCTAAACATAGAAAAACCCTTAATTTAACATGTTTAATATTACATATTTATACAATTAATTAATTCGGTGAGACCTTTAAAACCTACTTTAAATAATTACACTTTAACTTACTAATACATGTTTTAACGTTCATAGCTTTAATTACCATGCATACTATATAGCCCATACGATATGAGGTATTATAGTACTCAATATAGTTTATTTTAGAAAATTAAACTTAAAACACACTATGTTAATTAACCACGAATATCAGAAGATTAAATTCATTACGTTGACCTAAATGTTTATTATGTTTGAACCAATCAATCTCCATTATTTTACGAAAAGCTAGGGATATAGTTTGAACACATGCAATTTAATTTCTAATTGCTTAGAATTTTGAATAAAGTTGGGAAAAGAAATCAGAAAAAAATAATAATAATAAATAGAAAGTTGACGTTTTGTATTTTGGTATTGATAATCCATGACGAAGAATAATTAAATCATGGAACAAACTAAAACAATAAAGAAAGAAATTAAAACAAAAATGGTTGAGCATAACATGTTGGGTCCATAGAGTCAAAATCAGACGAATGTCACGGCACAAATTATGAGAGAGGTATAATAATTCATTCCCCATGTGCCAATGTGATTCTCCTTAGTTTATTTATTTTTCATTTTCATATATATAAATATATTTTAATAAAAAAAATTTCACTTAAATTGGTGTTGAGAATCCGAAGGTAACTCTAAATTTATATTGTATAAAAATAAAGAATAAAATAACATATAAAGATAAAAACTTATTAATTTATTATTTTAAAATTTTGAATAAAAGATGATGTTAATATGTTATATGATTCAATTTAAATTTTATTAATATTGTATTTTTCTAATAAACTTTTTTTTTATAAACTTATATTATATGTTGGTGTGAATATGCTTAACAAAAAGTGAAAAAAGAAATGACATGTGAATATTAATAGATAATGATATTTTAACTCACAATATTTTAACATATATCATTATTTGATTTGTCTATAGTGATGTTTATAACTATTATTATTAGGGTTAAATATGTTTTTAGTCCCTATACTTTGAGGCGATTTTGGTTTTAGTCCATTTTCAGACTATGGTATAATTTAGTCCTTCAACTTTAGAAAACTTTAGTTTTAGTCCTTTTTACCGAATTTTTTAACTTTATTTGTTATTTCAAGCATGTTTTATTATAGCATTTGGATTGTTTACACTGTTTGACACATTATTACTTTAATGTTAACTGAGAAACGCGTTTGAAACAACAAATAAAATTAAAAAAATTTGGTAAAAAAAACTAAAACCAGAGTTTTCTAAAGTTGAAGGACTAAATTGTACCATAGTTTAAAAATGGACTAAAACCAAAATCACCTCAAAATATAAGGACTAAAAACATATTTAACCCTTATTACTAATTGTAAAATAATTTTAACCAATCAATAACATATAAATAATATTAGAATATTATTATTAAAATGTTATCAAAATATTATTATCAAATCACAATAATAGTATTTTTACCTCTTACATAAGAGAGTAACACATCTGAAAATGACAGAAGAAAATTAAAAAAATAAAAATAAAAATGTTGGTATTGGTATGTTATTTAATCACTTTTATTAGTATTTAATTTTTCTGAGTGTTTCGTTTTATATGTCTAATAACTGATGCAACTACCATGGAAAAAAAAGGCAAGGTTCACAACCTGTCAGACATGAAATGCCACACTGTCGGGAGCATTTCTCTGAAATTCCGTATGTTCGATTTTAATGCATACCTACTTTTTTTTATTATAAGAGTACGTGAAATGTTACACTCTTACTTTTTTTTTTCATCTAATCTTTTTACTACATCATCACAGCTTTTAAAATATCAATGAATTAGTAGTTCAAATGTATTGAATTAAGGTTTTTATAATTTTGAACTTTGTAGATGTGTGTAGTGGAGAATGGATAATGTTAGTAATTAGGTTAAACATTAATAATATCGGTAAGTTCCGATTGTTATCATAATTATCTACAAGTGAATAGATCAAGTAGATAAATTATTTATTAGAAGAATTAAAATGAGTTTTTATCAATGTTTAAGAACGAAAAATATATTAAATTATTTTTAATTTTCTCTGTTTCATATTTTTTTTTATATCTTAATCTTTGAGTTTTAAATTATAATTTATAAAATATATATAATCTTTCACAATTGTTATTACATCATATAATTAAAATGTTGTATCAATGCTCTTACAAAATTTTACTCTTCTTATTTTATATTGTTTCCTATTATTAGTTTGGATAGGTCTATTTATAAAAATATTATTTAAAGTGTGTTTATTCGAGTTTGTTATGAGAGATGTATTGTTAATAGGTTTGAAGTTGTTTTTTCATAAATAAATATATTATACAAAGATATCTTTTCCACGCGTTATCCTCTTTATTGTTTAACACTCATTCTCTGTACTCGGTACTCGTCTTCCACTAATCTAGATATGACCACAAGAGAGGAAATCTTGCAAAAGGTTTTCTGAAACTCAAGTAGTAATTGGTCAAAGCTTCCTTTATCAAATCTCAATCAATGCAAAAGTGAATCATAAATTACTGCTAATGTTTTATTTATAGTGTTTTACCTCGTTGACCATGAGTTCAACTAGATGAGCCATATTTATATGGCTAATCAGCTTTGAAACCCACTGACCCAATTACCTATTAAGGTCCAACCATGAGTTTTAATCCTTGAACTATTCATCTACGCTTTTAGTTAAGAAATATTAGTATCCGGTATCCAAATTGGGATATTCGATTCTCGATACCCAATATCCTACTATGTTAAAGTTGTGGACCTTACAAGGAAAAGCTAGTTGACCTTTCGCCTACAAAAGTTAACCTTTTATTCTTATGCATTCACTTATTTATATTGTTTCTAGTTAGGTATAATAATATTCATATGATTAAGTGAGGTCTAAATTTGACTTAATTATATTTAAACTATATTTTATCTTTAATCTTTATTTAATTATGTTCTATTGTTGATCTTGTCTTATTTGTATTCTCAACAACTAACCTTAAAGCTAGACTTGAGTGAGACTGAGAAGCCAGGTAGCCTTGAGATACCTGTTAAGTGACTCTTATGCACCATATTTGACAGTTAACCAACTAAACAATGTATACTACAAAAAAAAGCTTATTTAGAGGGAGTTTTTCTTTCAATTTGTGGGGGTTTTTACCCTCCGCTAAATAAATTCCGGGGGTTCTTCAAACCCCCGCAGTTTGAGTCGCCACAAACTATCTGCGGGGGTTTTTTTCGCCCCCTGGTATCATATTCAATTTGCGGGGGTCTTTCTGCGGAGGGTAAAAACCTCCTCTATATATTCAATTTGCGGGGGTTTTTTGGCAGAGGGTAAAAACCTCCTCTATTACTGACTATTATTTTGAGGGGGTTTTTAACCTCCTTTATATTTTTGTCACTTTTTTGTTTAATGATTATTAAGATATATAATATCGTTTTTTGTTTGATGATTATTAAAATATATAATAACTATCTATTTCCATTAACTTTTTTTTTTCAATTTCAAAATTAAATAAATTTAATTTTTTTATAAAATTATTAAATACCAAACAAATATGATTCCTTTGATTAAAAAAAGATACCATACAATAAAAGCTCTTGAATTGAAAGAAATTTAGAAAAATAAATTGAGAAACAATTTTCGTTGGACATTATTGCATAGTATTCCAATAATGTGTTTCATCTGAATAACAGNGAAAGAACCAAGAGAAGAAGAAAACATTGGAGATTTATTTTTCACTTAAGTTTTTACAGAGAAGGATAACTTTATAATATTTATATTTTTATACATGATCAGAAAATTCAATCCCAAATTTGCATTATTACTCGATACAACAGTGGGTTCTATCCAAAGGCACAACATTCAACAGTATATGTGACTAGGTATAGTTGAAAAATTGATCACCCTTTGTAGTGAGATTGATTATCAATGAAGATCTCAGATAATACTCAATTTTCTCACCAGGACTACTCTGGTGGCCTGCTATGTATGTATGATACCTGAAATACAGACAAATCATGATGTGCCTCAGTAAATTGTAAAAGAAATATTTTAGAGATTGAATGGATAACCTTTATAGAAAATAAATAAATAAAGAAGAAGAAACCTTATCCACCAATATGTATCATAGGCCTATTTGCAGTATATCTTCTTTAATAAAGGTTCATTAGCATGTTAAATTAAAATAGCAGTGAGTGAAATTCTATTGCAGCATCATCATATTAAGAGAATGATAAGTCCTGGTAAAGAAATAAAAGAATTATAAATCATTACAACACAATTGAGATTTAGCAATAATAATAATAAGAAGAAGTGCATACCGCTGCTCCTATTATCTCCCTAAGTTCATGATCCTCTGCACCACATCTCAAGGGATCTCTTAAACTAACCTGAAACACGACCCATATAAAAAAATCACAAAAACCTTTTGGTGAAGCTCACATTAAAGATGCCATATGTATGTTATGACATGTTTTATTGTCCTGACCGATGTCAACATCCATACATACATCAAGCACCTTTGACTTGAACATAAATGGTATAGATAACATCCATAATGACGGGCATGTCTTTAATAGGGAAAATGTTTATCAGTTTCATTGATTGGAAAATTTTCAAAAATGATTAAGAATTCAAAAGAATTATGAAAGTACATTAGTGCATCTAAAAACAATAAATAGAATATCAAATCAAATAGCACGTGCAATGGAAAGAAGGGGCAAGACAGTGTGCATGTTCAATCCCAAATGGTAGAGACATATTTTAATGCTTGTAAAGATCGTGTCCTAATGTGTATCAAATCTTCCATTTACTGACAAATATCAAGACTTACTATAGGAATCCACTTTTTGCAGGGCACTTCTATCTTTGTAAATAAATATTTGAAGTTATGTTTTTCTATTATGAGTTGGTCATATCAGATAGTTTCCCTTTTTCCCATCATCAAGCATGTACCGTATCAAGAATTCAGAAATAACAGTAGACATCACAGTTCCAAAGTAGCTAACTGCAAGGAATCAATCACACTCTTTATAAAACTAGATTGCTAAAAGTTTGCATAGAAAATCCTGATTTTAGTTGCAAACAAAAATTATAGGCCTTAAATACCAATTCCTTAATCCCGAATCCTTCACCCTCATCACCTAAGTATCCAATTCAATTAACTGTACATTTAGAAGGCCTGCATTTAATATGATCTATGATGTCCTGATACTCCAAAAATGGAAACATAAAGGTGTTGTTCCCATGTCAAATGCTGATACTTCTACATTCATACTAATTTTTTAAATTAAATAGCAATCCTCATAATCATGAGTTAATGAGAAATTACCACTCTCTCTTTCTTCACCCATATTATGCATCTATAACTTTTTGTTAAAGAATCCAAAACATAGATATCCTAAATTTCAAAAAGATGATCGTATTCCCGTAGTTGTATGTATTCATGTCGTACTAAGCATCCAGACTTCATATATTATCATGAAGTCTGGCGTTACAGATTCACCCAAAACATTAAGTATTCAAATATAAGTGACATCACAGATTTAGCCCAATTACCATCACCAGGTTTAGGGGACAAGCATAATACACTGAGCTTTGATGATTTGAATATAACTTACCTCCGAAGGACCAAATAAACAGACTTTAAAGTTTCCATCAGCAAGTAGTCGCAATCTATTGCAACCAGCACAGAAATGCTCAGTCATTGATGTGATAAACGAAACTCTACCTTCGTGCCCATCTATTGTGAAATTTTTGGTTGTATCTGTAGGGTGGTCCTGAACTCTTTTTAAGCTTGGAAACTGTTTCATCTGTTTGGTAATGATGGTTACCATGGGTCTCTACAATAAGAGAACAACAAAATGTAGTATAAAAAACTCTAAGGATCTGTAGAGATCAAACCCAACATTTTACGAAAAAACACTTATTATAGATGATAGAATTAAACAGGTAGATTTCATTATCCAGTGGATGTTATTTCCAAACTAGTGAATTTAAACTAATATATAGAATTTGAAGAAGAGAGTTGCAGAATGTATGTGTTGGTTTAATAGGGTTTATGAGATACTGACTTACAGAAGGGTTTCTGATGCAGGTTGCGCTGGGGTCTGCTTTACAGTCGGTAGCCGTTTTCCATGATTCCTTACCGACACCATCAAAAGTACCACCACCGATGATTTTTATACCATCCATGTCCTAAAAAAAAAGCCATTCGTTATTCTCATATTCACTGAGATCTGTTGTAGCGGCAATGGTGTCTACAACTTGGATCATTACGGGCTCTGGAGTAGAGCATGGACCTGCAACAAATTCTCCAAAATGACCAGCAACAAGCACCAAAACAGCAAGATCCTCAACCGGAGTCAGAATCACGTCCACAACCAACTATAGAACAACAGAAACAATCACTACAACAAGCCAACAATAACAAGAGGTGGGCAACAAAAATGTATTGCACTTAACTTAGGAATTTCATCAAACACGTACAGGGCAACAATAATCCCCACTCCCAGTTATGAGTTAACCAGAATTTCCTGCACCATTAACAATCAGTGTGAGAGACAATTTTGAAAAGTTGAATTGGAAGTGAAATCAATATGGAAAGACATCGCAACACCAAACAATACTGTTGTGGCCGCCATAAGTGCCGAGGCGTTTGAGAATTGTCTCAACTTCGATTAGGGTTTTATGATGTCACGAATTTGTGGACAGTGGTGAAAGGTGAAGCCTTTGAAACATGAAACCTAAACCTAAAAGAGATGATTTTGAGATTTGAGTTTTGAATAAAAATGGAAAACCTAGAACTGAAAACCCCTTCGACTGTATACTCGTCTCCCAAGTCTGCGACTCCCTCGTCCAGTTCAACGCCCGAACTCCTCACCGCCTTCATGATAGGCGACATCGAGCTCCTCTACGAGATCACCTTCTCAGCACTTTGCAGCGGGTCGCCATTGTGCTTTTTCTGGTCGAGAATGGCTGTGACGGGAAGGTCGAGAAAAGGAAGAGTTTGATGGAGTTAAGTTTAGGTTTAGCAATTTGAAGAAAAAATAAAGTAAGATAAAATGATGGAAGGAAAACGAACAAAAATAAAAAGAAAAATGAATTATAATTTGATTACTAACGAACCTCCTTAAGAACACCTTAAAACCTCCGCTATTATTAGGACTTTTACNATTCAATAGAACTAATTTAAATCTTATTAATTTGCGGGGGGGTTTTATAACCTCCGCAAAATAACCCCCCTTAAATACCATTTTTTTTGTAGTAGTACAAGTTATAGTGTTAAAACCACCTAAAAAAATTTCCAAAATTTTTGTTTTTAACTTTAAAATAAGATTTTTTTTTTATAATTTTCTCTTTCAAAGTTCTTAGTGAATGAATTGAGATACTTTTTTTTTAATTATTTATTTTTTAATTTAAAGGAGTTTAGTTTTGCCGATCAAATTATTTTGTAAAATAATTATACATATATACACATATGTAAATGAACTCTCTTGTCCTGACATCAGTTATTGACATAATTGTCTCTTTAATTGCATAAAAACTCTTCGTTAAAACTATTACTAACACCATGTTGAATAAGGAATAAAAAACAATGTCTTGAATCAAACAAATATTAGGCTCAATCTATGTAAAACACTAACTATAGTGATGATTAAAAGTAAATATAGAATAAGGTTAAGACAAAATTAAGTTTTCACTAATCCATCAATAGTGGAAAGTCCACCAATCATTCCTACAAATAGGAAAAAAAGATAGGACAAAATGTTAACTTTATGTAATAAGATTATAGTCCTACATATTAACCCTACTTATTTAAGCGTCAAAATATTCTTTTTATAAGTATCTTAAATTTGGTCTAAATTGAAAACCACAAACTAAACTGAAAATCAACAATCAAAAACTATAACTCAAGAAGAACTGTGAACGTGAAGAGAAGTGAGAAAGAAACCATGCAAACGTTTAGAATACAAGTAAATCGAAAAAAAGAACGATCTTCAAAAATTTTAGATCAGGTAAAATATATATATATATATATATATATATATATATATATAAATAATAGTAGGACAATTAGAGAAAATCAAATATTTTGTCACATATCTTATCATTAATAATTCTTTATTTTAGAGATTCACAATATTAATTTTCTTTTATAGTGTAATATTACAATAATTATTCATTAATTATTCATTAACATCTTATTTAGAAAAATATTTATTTGTATTATAATAATTATAGAATGTTAATAATAAATTACTGTTTATATTTAAATAATATATTATCATTGCAAATTATGATATTCAATATCATTTTTTTATCTTGGTATTGGTTGAGACAACCTGCTCTCATAAAGTAGATTTTATTTATTTAAATTTATTTACAAACACATTCAACCAATCCCATATAATTTTTTAAATTGTTCTTGATAAACTCTTTAACTGCTCTAATAATAAAAAACGTACAAGGTTTAGTGGTAAAAGGAAATACATTTCTCTCTAAAATAGAAAACTAATTTTGTGAAAAATGAAACTGGATAATTCTTATGCGATTGTTCTCATTCTTGATATTTAAACTAAGTTTGATCTTTTCAGAAAATATTATATTCATGTCTTGCTAGCTTTAAGCCAAGCTGAAACGTCCTTAACATTTGCTACATTTCTAGAAACCCCATGCAATACTTACATATGTGTTATGTATTGCTGTCTGAAACATTACAAAAGGGAAAATTTCAAAGTCAAACAAAATCCCAATTCCTCATAAGCCTGCAAAATTGATTTGAATATTCATTTTCCACTCACAAACAGCACATAGACAGTGTTTTTCTTTTTCTTCTGTTGTTGTTATTCTCTTGAAAATATTACAAATGGATTAATTATAGGACAACGATACTTTAGACAATATTTTTTTACGATATTTAAATATCATTTACGTGTTATTCTGTGATTGATCTATATGATTATTATTATTGATTGTATAATAATTTTAAACCAATCACAAAATAACACATAAATAATATTCGTGAAAAAGATATTATCTAAATATCATTTTCCTTCATTATAACCTATGCTCAAGATTTTTTGCTCATGCAATCGTTGTCAATCTATTTCTTTGGTCAACTTAAAAACCATCTTTAACTCCGTTGATTGTTTTTCTGTTTATAAAAGGACAAAATTTCAACCTCCATTTTAACCATTTTTTCTGACGAAACAATCAATTTTTCTGAAAAAATCTCACTGTTCTGCAAATTGGTGCCGGACAGATTTAATATTGATTTTTTTTTTCTGCTGTTTCTATTTGTCTGTCATAACTTGCAGAGTTGCTGATATGGCAAATATCTGTCAAATGCATTTATCTTTTTCTTTCTTTTAAATTAAGGCAGAGTAAATACTATCTCTAAAATAAGTCAAACTCACTTATATGTAAGAAAAAAACATATTATTTTTTGAATTTAAATAAGTTCAACAAAAATATTTTTTCATTTAGTTCTTTTTATCTTCTTTTTCCTTCTCAATCAAACTAGTCTATATTATTTATACAAAAAAAATATTATCAATCTTTTGACATTCATTTAATATATTTTTTTTCCTTGAAGAGTATAAAAGTTCGATTAATAATAAGATGACTTATTTATATATATAATCAACATTGTTATTCTTATTACGTTATGTAAAATTCGCAATAAATAGTATTAAATAATTCACTGACAAAACTAAATGGAAGAGAAACTATATTTTGTCATTTAGTAAAGTGTTTTTATTACAACAAAGTAGAGTGCTTAATCTACATACACATTCCAAATAATTTATACATCTAGTTATTAATTTTATTTTAATTTGAATACGAAAGTATTCCTTATGAAAATAAGCATCGAGAATTGATTCTATTAAACCGATGTATATACGTGTTTATTTGTTTTTAGATGTTTTTTATTTTTATATGATTATATGTTATTTGATGAGAAAACCCTAAAATAAATACTTCGACATTCAAATTAATAACTTGCAATGAATCGTGATACTATAATAAATGAATTTACTAATATACTTCGTGAATAATAATTATATATAGTATCTAATGAAGGTTAGGCCTAAGATTTATAAGTTTAATTTGTTTTCTTAACTTAATTACCTTTAATTTTCTACTATTTAGTTGTGATTTATCTAATGTTTTATCGAAGTATCTTTTCACCATTTTATTCAAAGGTGACATATATGTCGAAGTGTCTTTTTTCTTATATGTGAATAATTAAAAAAATTAATATAAGGTAATAGTGACTTATTTGTCATTATGCTGCAAAATATTGTTATTTTGTTTGCTGTATTTTATTTTTATCTCTTTATGTTATGCTTTATGTTACACAAAGATTTTGTATAAATGTAATTTATCTTGTTTTTTTTATTTTATGAATAAACACGTCCATGTCTTGTTGCGTTGTGCGATAGTGTGATCCAGCTGCTTATTTAACTCTTACTTAGAGTAACAGCTACTATAAATATTTTTAATTAAAAAAATTCTACTCTTTCTGCATAATGGGTTACCTAATATTTGACTCAGTTTCAATTAACCAATCATATAAGGATAACCCTATAATAAAATAGAGTTTAAACAGCTAGTTTTCACATTCAAAATTTTATTTATTAATTATATAAGTTTTGTAAACAAGTGGTTTATTATTTAATTCTTTAAATATAAAAGAAATAGCATTTACTTTATTTTTGTCCAATTTATTCACCGTCTTAATTAGTGTTGGTGAATAATTAACATTAATAGCTTGATTACAAAAAAAAAAATTAAACCTTTAACATTTGAATTTAAGCACCAATTGAGTGAATTAGCTGAAAATTCAAATTCAAATTGAAACTATGTCTTGATATTTATTAATATTGGTAAGTAGCAGTAATTGCTAATATCTTTTAATTAGTAATTAAAGTGGGAAGGAAAATTAATGCTAAACTCGATGAACACGTAAGACCATTAATTAAATTCATAATTTTGTAAGAAATTATTGTTATTCTCAATCTTCTTTGATTTCACGGCTCAAGGCCTGTAATTACGGCGTTAACTAATAAACACGTTACGGATTTTAACGCTTTATTTTTGTTTTCTAAGTTCATTTTGACATAGTTCGTAAAACATTTATTTAAAAAATAAAATTTAAGCAGACTTTTAATTTTAAAATGTACAATAATTATTATTAATAAATATTATTTGGGAATATATATATATATATACACCGTCTGCGGAAACCGGAAACGGAAAACTGGAAGAGGTTCTCATTTGGTAGCTATATTTTTATATTTTATTTATAAGTTCGCTTTTTGCAGCGGAGAGTGTGTTAACGGTTGAATACCGAATTCAAACGTACCTTAATTTATTTATTTAATAAAAAGTTGATTTTGTTGATTATGATATTCGAGTCTGCAATTGTCATGTGCTGGACTTTGTCTTCTTCTTCACGACTTTACGTAGGACTGGGAACACGGTTACACCCATACGTTAATTTTAAATATTAACTATTAAATATTTAATTAATCTTTTATTTTCTTAACAAAATTACTATCAACGCGTAGAAAATCCAATAACTGGATTTTGTTATTATATATCGGATATAATTTATTTTTGCCGATAAAAAAAACTAATTGCAAACGAAAATGCAAACAAATTCCGGCAAAGAAAAAAAGCAACCGTCGCAATGGACCAATGCCTTCTGTTTTAAATTGCTTATTTCTTATTTTAGTTCATGTTTAAGTTGATTGTTATGTAATGTATATAGATAAAATAACATCTAATTTATTAAAATTATTTTAATATATAATTACGTTTTTTACACGAATAAAAACAAATGATATCTTACCCTAATTAAATTAATTAATTAATTAAGTGTAAGAAGAAGGTGACCGCGGCGCATTCGTGTGGGGCCATGTTACCCGTTTGTCTTCGCTGGTTGGCTCAACCAATAAGTTTAAATTAATAATAAAAATAAAAATTAAAAATTAAAAAAAAAAGAGAAAAAAAAGTGACAGTGAGACTGAGGAACAGCTTCAAAGGTGATAGGTGAGAAAGAGAATCTACGGTTTTTTTCAGATAAAACGCTTTCTTACTTCGACGCAAACCATTCTTCGTTGTCTCATTTTTTTTCTCTCTCTAAACCGTTTTAGAGAGAGAGAGGGAATTAAACATAAGTATAAACCTTGTTCTCTTCGACCTTAATCCTTGCCAAGCTTCTTTGTGTGTTTTGATCTCAATTTTTTTGATTCTGTAGCTGTTCTCAGCAATGTCAACAGCCCCAGCGCCGTCTTCGCCGCCGTCCAACAGCACCGCGCCTCCGCCGTCCACCCCGTCGGCACCACCGCCCGCCACACCTTCCGCGCCTCCTCCTGCGACTCCGTCGTCACCTCCACCTTCACCTCCGTCATCTCCGCCACCAGCGACTCCCTCCGCTCCTCCGCCGGCGACACCTTCTTCGCCACCTCCGTCGACTCCGTCTGCTCCTCCACCGTCTACTCCTTCGACTCCATCCCCGCCGTCAACCACTCCACCATCGAGTTCTCCTCCCTCGCCTCCGTCTAGTTCTCCTCCCTCACCGCCGTCGGGGTCTTCACCATCGCCACCTAGTAGCGGCGGTGGCGGAGGTGGCAGCACTCCAAGTCCACCGTCTCGGAGCTCGCCTTCTCCTCCGTCCGGATCGAGTCCAACCACGCCTTCGCCTCCGCCGTCGTCTTCATCTGGTATTTCGACTGGTGTGGTGGTCGGAATCGCCGTGGGGGCCGTCGCGATTCTTGTTGTGTTAAGCATTCTCTGCATATGCTGTCGGAAGAAGAAGAGAAGACGCGACGAGGAGTACTATGCTCCGCCGCAACCGCCGAGGGGACCCAAAGGTGAGTGAGCTTTTTGTTTTTGTCTTTTGACATTTGATCTAATAATGTTACTGAAAAAGCCTTTCACGGTTTTGCTAATTTTATTGATTTTAAAGTTTTTTCGTAAATTGTGCTTGGTTTCAAGATGTTCTCAATTTTTAATTCCTTAGTCGATTCTCTTACCGAATCTTTTTACTTATGGAAGCACATTATGAACCAGGTAAAACTAATAGCATGTATTTTCTGACACTTTGTTTCTAGTTTTTTTCTTAGTTGTTAAGGTTTGTTTGTTTGTTCTGATTCTTAAAAAAAATGAATGGCTCCTTTGTCTTCTGGTGATCTTCATTAAAGACTTTTTTTTTTTTTTTTTTTTCATTTAGTTTCTCCAAGAGCAGATTTTAATATGCCAGACATATTTCATTTAGAAACTGTTCTTACTCTTGAAGAAAACGATAATTACTTATTTGATGGTGTTCTGTTCATAATTTTTAGATGATTACGGTGGTCCGCCGCGTCAATGGCAACACAATGTTCCTCCTCCGCAAGATCATGTGGTTTCAATGATGCCTCCAAAGCCAACACCTCCACCGGCTCCGGCTTATGCTGCTCAACCTCCTCCACCTCCGCCTCCTTTTATCATCAGCAGTAGCGGGTCTGGATCAAACTATTCAGGTGGCGAACCACTTCCGCCTCCTTCTCCGGGAATTTCATTGGGGTTCTCTAAGAGCACTTTTACCTACGAGGAGTTGGCACGAGCAACAGATGGATTCTCTGATGCGAACCTCCTCGGACAAGGTGGATTCGGATATGTTCACAGAGGAATTCTTCCCAATGGCAAGGAGGTGGCAGTGAAGCAATTGAAGGCTGGAAGTGGGCAAGGGGAGCGTGAGTTCCAGGCTGAGGTTGAGATAATTAGCCGTGTTCATCACAAGCATCTTGTATCTTTGGTTGGATACTGCATCACTGGGTCCCAGAGGTTGCTTGTTTATGAATTTGTTCCGAACAACACATTGGAGTTCCATTTGCATGGTTGGTACTCCTGATTTTTGCTTTCCATCACAAGATTCATTTAAAAATTCTGTTTGGTTGGTCCATCTTTTCTGCTGAAAGTTGGCTAAGCACCAACTTCTACCTCTTGCATAATGCTTTTGATGGAAGCGGTCTTCGTGGTTGTTTGCACTGCAGGAAGAGGACGACCTACCATGGATTGGCCCACAAGACTAAGAATTGCTTTAGGATCTGCTAAGGGACTGGCGTATCTTCATGAAGATTGTATGTTTTTCACCCCTGATTTGTTTTCTTCTGCTGTTGTTAATTTATTTATGTCGACCTAAATCTTTGTTACCATTTTCTGTACGTTCAGGTCATCCTAAGATCATCCATCGTGATATCAAATCTGCCAACATCCTTCTGGATTTTAAGTTCGAAGCAAAGGTGTGTTGTTCTGCCACATGTCTTTCTCACAACAGCACAATTTGATAAAACAGCTGTTCATTGTTTTACCCGATTTAGTCTAATTGATAAAAGTCATAAAACCCGCTTCCATTGTTCACTTTTATAATGTTATTTGAAATTGTGATCGAATTGCTCTTTATTTTGTTGACAGGTTGCAGATTTCGGTCTTGCTAAGTTTTCTTCTGATGTTAATACTCATGTTTCTACACGAGTGATGGGGACTTTTGGGTAGGGACACACTTTCTTCTTTCTATCTTTTTACGAACCTTGGATTTATCATTGTGGAAAGTAGCTTGTGTAATAATCTGTTTTTCATGGACGAATTAACTTACGCTATTCTTTAATGACACGAGAGATGGATAAAGAGAGTACATCATAGCTAAAAAGTCTCAAACTTTCAACTTTACAGTGGACTATTTTATGTCTCTGTGGCGTGGCATGTGTGATTGTTGTCAGTTTTCATCGGTCTTATTGCTGTCAAGTGTCAACAACAGTTTATAAGGAAAATCAAGAACAATAATCTGGAACAAATATGTTGTTATTTGAATCTCACGTGTCGTGCTTCAATTATTACTTACAGGTATCTGGCTCCAGAATATGCTTCTAGTGGAAAACTCACAGACAAATCAGATGTTTTCTCCTATGGAGTCATGCTCCTTGAGTTGATAACTGGACGGCGACCAGTTGATAAAACTCAGACATTCATGGAGGATAGTTTGGTAGACTGGGTAAGTATTATTTCATTCATCGATCCTGGGAATTATTACTTTTAACTCAGAAATTCACTGTGTATGTATGCATTTATGAATTCATATATTAATTTCTTAGTTACAAGTAGCCAAGAAATAGAGAGCAGAACATGGTTCTGCAGAACAACTCTTGACTAAATCCATCTTTATCATATCACAGGCTAGACCTTTGCTCACACGAGCTTTGGAAGAGGATGATTTTGACTCTATTATTGACCCAAGGCTTCAGAATGACTATGATCCTAATGAGATGGCACGAATGGTGGCATGTGCCGCAGCTTGCACACGTCATTCAGCAAAGCGCCGACCAAGGATGAGCCAGGTAAATCAAAGTCCTTTGTTGTCATTTTTCATGTAATCAATATGGTAAGTCATACATAGGACAGTATTATGTCTTGCATTTTTTTGGTACACATAGAATGAAGAATCTTGAATTGGCCTAAGAAACGAGATCATGATCCTTGTATCTACAGGTTGTGCGTGCTTTGGAAGGAGATGTGTCTCTAGCAGATCTTAACGAAGGAATCAAACCTGGACACAGCACCATGTACAGTTCTCATGAAAGTTCAGATTATGATACTGTACAGTATAGGGAAGACATGAAAAAGTTCAGAAAAATGGCACTGGGAACTCAGGAATATGGTGCAAGCAGCGAATACAGTGCAGCTACAAGTGAGTACGGTTTAAACCCATCTGGTTCGAGCAGTGAAGCGCAGAGCCGCCAAACCACAAGAGAAATGGAAATGAGAAAGATGAAGAACAGCCAAGGTTTCAGTGGAAGCTCTTGATTCTTATTAACTGTTTATGCCTTTATCTTCTGTATAAATCTATCTATCCTTCCTTCATTTCTTTCCAATGCCACTCTTGATTGCTTTTTACTGACATCTCTCGAGAGACTTACCAATTACTATAATTTTTTTTCTTTCCCAAATTGATAATCTTTTGAATTGTATTTATCAGGGTATACAAAAAAAATAACAAAGGTCCATTCTTTATTTTTTTTTACCCTTATTTGGCTATTCAGCTATATAATGTTGGAAATGGATTGCTGCATCAAACCTTGTTTCACAATTTCCATTGTTGCTCGTGTGTCAACTTTTCTGTTTGTTGAAAGTGGGCTGGTTTTGTCAAACGTTGTTATCAACTTTGCGTGTCTCAAAATGAAAATGTTTTTTTTTTTACTTTTTACCTAAATTGATTTCTCCCAGAAGACACAATGAGTTGCACCCACGTTGTTCGACGGCGCATGTTGTCGTGTGGGAACTGTTTGAGTCAGCCTGCAAACGTGGGCACAACAAGTTAAGAGGTTTCATCAAAACACGGTGTGTCTGTTTAGGAGTTTTCAAAAATTGAAATGACTAGGTAACAGAAAATGATAAATTTAAGGTCGACATGGTCTTTAAACATGGAATACCATTTGCGGGATGATTAATTTTTCTGAAAAAGCTTGGTTTATTGAAGAATTAATCTTGGTCAGAAAAGACCTTAGGTTATAGACCTAGTCATACTTTTAAAAGTCGCCTGTGTTATTTTGGTTGTTCTGGCATCTGAAAAAGGGTATATATATATATATATATATATATATATATATATATATATATATATATATATATATATATATATATATATATATATATATATATAAACAACATTTGAAGTGTGAGATGGGTTGAATCATTAAACTAAAGATTGAGACAGCGAGAACAAAGTAGCTAATGATTGCGTTTGGAGAAAGAAGAGATTTTGGAGGCTCCAGCAACCCCACACGGTTTCTGCAAAGTCAGCATGCGCATTCTCATCATCAACTTAAAAAGGAGAAGGATTATGATATGAACTGTCTCAGCTCCACTTTCAACAAAAAGGAACCTTGTTTTGAACATTTTTTAAGTGTTTATAATCACTTTTCCATGTTTTTAATTTGGAAGACTGTTAGATCCAGGAAGTCTGAAATTCAATATGTTGAAAAACTGTAATGTTTTCAATTATTTTAAGATGAAAATTCTTCAATCACTGAATTTTTTCTTTTGAACCAAATTATTCTTTAAATCTTTAATACTTCTCCAAAACATCATCACCAAAATTTTTAAATAAATTATGATGACTATTAGCTTATTCCAACATCTTATTTAGTTCTCACATGTAATTTTATAATTTGGTGATGAAAATTATCATACAAGTTATAGTTAAATTGTAAAATCATACGAGAGATGGAATTTGGACCTATTTGCACCAGATCACCACAACCAGTTCTATAAATGAATTTTAATTTTCCTAAGGCTACTGAATTAATTTATCCATTTCTATATACAATATTTCACATTTAGAATTTTACTTTGATTATAAAACAGTAATTACATGGGTGCACCATCAACATTAGAAATTAAAGTCGAATTTACATGTGGTTATCATAAACTAGGCTGCTGTACTCAAATGAGTCTAGGGAGTGGAAAAGAATCAATTGGGATAAAAAAAAAGAAAGTGGTTTAGAAAATATGAAAGAGAATTAGATACCATCTATATTATTAAATTGATATGTGGAAGAATAATGCTCCTTTTTACCTATTTTGAACATGAAAAAGGATTGGAATACATATATCTCTTTGCATCAATTTGTCATCTTCTCTTATGTCATTCTCATGGCAATAATAGTTTTTCTTTTTGGATAAAATTTTTTGCATGGTTGATTTTCAAATTAAATAGAATAAGAAAAAAAATATTTTGACATAAATTTTTTGACAATATTTTAATAAAATATACGTCATTTTTTCACTTATTTATTATTTATTTATTTTTATACTAACATTATAAATTTAACGAGAAAATAAAACATGTGCTGTATTAAAATATTATAAAAAATATATGTCAACATATTTTTTTTATAGAATAATTATGCTTCAAACATAATAAAGATTGTTTGACAACATTTTGAAGACAACACATTATTTTCTTGAATTTTTAGTACGATAACACGATAACAAATAAATAATAAATCAATGAAAAAAATATTTGTATAAAAAATGTTCTAAAAAAAATCTGTGTACAAATATCTTATCTCCTTCAAAAATTGTCTAGTTGAAGAATGTCTTATGCTTCCTTGGTTGGTTCTTCTTTGAATAAGGAACTCCAAAATCTGTTATTTTATTTCTTTCCACTGCTGCTTGTTGTGCAGATGCAGTGGCTTCATCATCATATTTTGTTTGTGCGAGTCATCCAAAGTTGTAAACAAAACTTTCCATTTTAATTAACAGTCCAAAAACCATAATTTTTTCATTCAAGTAAAGAAACTTGAAAATTGCCATGAATTTTGTTGTAGATGTTGCAGTATTATGGCCATAATATCTTTGATTTTTTTTTTCTTGGTGTAAGAACCACCACTTTGTTGGTACTATTTTGTAGCATAAAATAACATATAGAAAATGAGAAAGATAATTTGGAAATGAAAAATATTTCTTCACACACCTAAATTTTTTATATTATTTTATGATTGTATTATGTATCAAATTAATATAAAATATAAAAGTGTCTCATTATTAGTCTGTGGAAATTGAGGTGATCTCTCTTTCTATTATTTTCTTTCTAGCTTGAGTGATACATTTGTAGTACATACAAACTTTCTTAAAATTATACAATACTAACACATTATTGAACATATATATATTGAGAGAGAAACACACAAAGTTAGGATCTTCACTCAATTATAACCATAGAAATTTTGGCATCTGATGATATTACCATTAACATTCCCTCTGTGCCCTCCATAGTTGGCAATGGTTGCTGCATTTCGCTGCCTACCAAAACGTGGTGGGAAGGGAACAACATCGTCTTCAGATAAGGGAACATCATTGTTGTCTTCTCGTAAATTATTAATAACATATAAATCTCGGCCTACCCGAGCACCACAACCAGACCCTCGGAAGCTTCCAGTATTCTCAATGCTTACTGCATTTTGTCGCCTCCCATCGTGGTTGTCTTCACTATCAGACTGCAGAAACATTCTGCTATGCTCCCTCTGAATGTTACGACAATGAGGGCACATGTTTGACTTCCAAATCCCAGTTCTATTCACTTCATCGAACATGTATAATAATGCAGAAACAGGGTGTGGATCAGGACCCTCCACTGTTATATCAAACTTATCATCAGAAATTCCAACCTTTGTCACAACAGAAAATCCAATATCTGTTGTTTCACTTGATCTGTTAACAGCCACTGATCCTTTACTACTAACAAAATAGTGTGCTATACAAGAAGCATTATAAGAATTAGAATTATAATTGTTTTTCTTGCCCTCCAAAACAAGAAGACCACACCTGTTAGCAGTGCCATACAAGTAAACGTTGGTGTTCGTAACACCACCCCATGCATCAACGTTCTTCCTTGTCTTCGTCCACGGGATGGAACACTGAAACGCAAAAGATAGGCAAAGGAAATCAGTTCCCATTTTTATTATCGGCAGGCGTAGGCCTTTTTTGTCTGAACATATTATGCTGTCATGGAGTAGGAACGATAGGAAGTTGATATGGCCGTTGCAAATACTCCTTTCTAACCCGAGTTTGCACTTTGACCCTTCAACGGTGTATAATACTTCTGCTTTTTCGGTATAATCTCCATCAACAGAGCTGTGAGAGATATATGTCTTCATGTTGATGGTAGCATCTGTTCCCAGTTGAATATGGGATGGAAATGGAAAGCTTCCTCTTTGACGGAGAAAACAAGCAACGTTGTTGTTTCCCATCTTTTTTATTTGTAGGATAGATGCAGCACACCACAAAATGTTGGAATGGATCAGTCGAAGAAGGTAATGTGCAGTTACTCAAAAAACTAATGGAAAACTCAAGTAAACTATATACATATTGTGTTATGTAATGAACATGGTTGGGATGTTCATATCCCAAAACTATAAATAAACTGATTATAGAATCATATTTTCACTCTCACTGAGGGAAGCGTTGTTCTTCCGCTTATTATTATAATTCATTAGCATCTAATTCTGTCTATTATTTTTCCAAACCACTTTTCTTTTTCTGGTGTTGACGCTGTTTTTTATTCTTCCACTTCTTTGATTCTTGATTCATCTACTTTTCGATTCTATAACGCAGTGTTAGTTTCTTTTTTCAATAGTATAGTTCCAAAACCAGTTTAGGGATGGTTTTTAGCACAATTCAATTCTAGTTTTATAATCACTTTCTCTTAGTATTTTTTATAATTTAAATTGAATTTATAAATTTTTTAAATTAATAAAATATATTCTGCAACCAAATATATTCTTGTTTGAATTATACTTTTAGCATGAGGTCCTTTCAGAACTCCTTTAAATTTATACAACATTCAATATTTTATTATTATATATTAACTACAGCATAATAATAATATTTTACTTTGAATATTAATGACTTAAATTTAGTACATAACATATGCAATTGCTAAAGACCGGATCATGTCACATGTTTTATATTTATGTAAAGTTTACATTGAAATCTTCATTTAAGACATGTTTATTCCATTAGGAATCGTGATTATTAATAAAGCTGGCAATATATTCAAATATATTTATGTTAAATATGAAATAGTATATAACTTTATGGATATTATACAAGTATTTCAATATTTCATCTTAAAGTAATATATTTGATATAAAATAAGTAAAATCTAATCATTGATTAATTTTATAAACTATATCCAAATGTTTTCGTCATAAATTCAACAGACTAATCACTCATCAGTATGATTATTAATTATATCAATTTAAAATTTACAATTTCCTTCTAAAAACGTTTTGTTTTTTTTAGTTTTTAATAAAGAAGCTACTAATTCCTAATTTTACAAATGTTTTTTTATTATAAATTCAACATACTAATCACTCATCAACATGATTATTAATAATATCAATTTCAAATTTACAAGTCTCTTTCGAAACACGTGTCTTTTTTTTTTTTTTTTTTACCTTTTTAATATAGAAGCTTCTAATTCCTAATTTTTTTTTCTCTCTCTCTCTCTCTCTCTCTCTCTCTCTCATAATTTTGACTGTGCTCTATAACAGGTTTTACTACTCACAAACTGTGGAAAAAAAAATCAAACCCATATTATGGCATCTGTTTTCATTTAGAAAATATATCTGACTGTCGACTTGGTCTTATCAATTATAGCTTATTTCTATAATACACATGCATCTAAGTGTTACTGTTTTACAATATAAAAGTCAATTTTAATTTATTTATCTCTTCATAATATTATCCGTTCTTGTCAATTATAGCTTCTCAAATTTATTTTTAATTGTTCATGTTTGAAGTTAGCTAAGATCGTGTCTTTAAACTATATATATATGTTCAATTCTCCATCATACACTATTATGGCATGGATGACTGTAGTATTGCATCAATTTTATTTTATTTTTACCTTGTTTTCTTTCGGTAGATTAAAAAAATACAAAGAAAAAGTTTCCCACTAGATAGAAAAGAATCAATAAAAGTGAAAGAGTCAAACAAGTGGAAGAATAAAGAATAATAAAGATAATGATATGGATATTGTGAAAGAATAAAAAAGATTTTGATCTTGATCTTGCCAATGCTAATGCTATGTGTGGCACAATATTTTCTTTATATATAGTAGCAAAGCAATAAATGATCGATATGAACAATTGATGTTGGTTTTTCGTAGTGCTTGGATTTTATAATCCAAATTCGAGAGGTGTCAAATCAAAGATTAAAACAGAAAGTGAGGGTTAACTCTTAAGACAGGTCAAGTCGGACCAAAGATTGAGACAGGTCGTGTATGATCGAAGGTCGAAAAGGGTCAAGTGAAGCCTAAGATTGAGACGAGTCAGGTCAGACAAAAGGTTGAGACGAGTCAGGTCAGACAAAAGGTTGAGACGGGTCAGGACTTGTAAAAGGTTGAGATAGTTCGACCGAATTTGGTTGGGACGTCCATGATCAAAATTCAGTTGAATTCAACCAAGTCGGCTCTGAACGAATTCGACTAGGATGACTACGCCCAAAACTCGGTGGTGTCGACCCTCCTAAAATTTGGCCGAGCTGGTCTTGATCGAAATTCAGTCAAATCGGCAATACTAAAAAATTGGTCAAATTTGGTCGAGGTGGCCACAGCCAAAACTCTATCGAGTCAGTCCTAACTGAAATTCGACTAAGATGGCTGCTAGTCAAAAATCACAAGTGATAAGTGACACAGTCTACTGCTTGATAATTCTAAAGAGTAGAATTCTTAGAGAAAAGTTTAATAATTTTGAAAAAAAAATAATTACTAAAGAAATTGTGTGTTTTAATATAATTCCTTTATAACAAAATTATTTAAATTAAAAATATTTAATTTTAAATTAAGTTTCACTATTTTTAAACTACTGATGCTTCTAAAATGTCATTTTTATAAATAACGACCTCCGTAAATAATAATATTAGTTCTGATTATAGCTATATATATATATATATGACATGAATTCATAAATAAATTATCTAAGGTAAATAATTATCTGCAGAAAAGAGTTGCCGTTGACAAGTAGCTAAGAGAAATCATCGAGCACCCTCCCAAAGTTTGATTTTTATTAAGATTCTTTTTAGTATAGTATACTCTAATAACACCTTAAATCTATATAGTATAGTATACTCTAATATCACCTTAAATATATATAGTTTCTATAATCTGATTATAATGGTGACACCTGATTTTCTGTCTTAAATTTGAATGAAGAATTCAATGTTTGTCCATTTCTCTTACATTGATAGTGCACCGTTTCCTATTAAGAACAGTCAAAGATTATGATTTTGTATAAGATGTTTAGCCAAAAACAAGCAAGATGAAAGTGGTTGAATCCAACCCAAATGGATTAAATGTCTTTGTTTATATGATGGCTTTCAGTAATATAGCTACAATAAACAACATGTTTTACTGAAGTTTTCACATTGATATTGTTCCCTCGTAAGTCACAACCTTTTTCTTGTAACCTACGACTTCTGTATTTTGTGTTGTATTTTTCTCATATCAATGTTGTGTTTTCGTGTATCTATATTTTTCATATCAATGTGAATAATTACGTTGTTGGTAAAAAATTCATCTTTCATCTTGTTTTGCAATCTTACTTTTATAAACTTCATGATAGAAAATGGTTAGGAAGAGTTAAAATAAGATGAAGTAGACTGAGAATAAAGTAACTTTTTTGTTATTGTCAAATAATGACATAATTAAAGTGGTTATTAAATTCTTCAAATCTTAATCATTAGGAGTATCAACAATCAAATACTGAAATTGAAAATTTAAACTAATATTTTCTTACTAAAATCGAAAGAATAAAATTTGTTTACAAGAATGCATATTTCCACAATGTTTATTAAAATCTAAGGATTAAAATTTGTTAATTATTAAACTAATATTTCACTATGAAGTAAAATTAGAGTTATCTTTTTTTCTTTCTTAAAAAATAAAAGAGAAAATATGAAAACAAAAATAATAAGTTTGTGTCTAACTTCTTTCTACCTTTAAAAACAAAAAGAGAATATGTAAGAATGAGAGATCAAGACAATCTAAGAAAAACAAAAGTACACAAATCTAATAGAAACTCTCATATTCATTTATCAGTAACTTAGAACTTAACCAGTGAGCACATGTCATTTTGTGATAACAAAACAATAATAAAATTATAATTATAAAAATAAATATAAATAATTTTTACAATATAATTATAGATAGTTTTTACTCATTTTTTGTAGATTTTTATATATTTGGTAGATGATTTGTATTTATTTAAATTTAAAAAATTGTTAAATTAAATGAAACGATAAGAAAAAATACAACACATTTTATCTTTAGACTTGAGATACATTTGTAGTACATTCAAACTTAAAATTCTACAAGACTAACACATTATTCAAATTATATATTGAGAGAGAAACACAGAGAGTTAGGATCTTCACTCAATTAAAACCATAGAAATTTCTGCATCTGATGGAACTACCATTAGCATGTCCTGTGAACCTTCCATCGTTGGCAATGGTTATTGCATTTCGCTGGCTACCACGTGTTGGTAAGGGAACAACATCGTCTTCACTATCAGACTGCGAAAACATTCTGCTATACTCCCTCCGAATGTTACGACAATGAGGGCACATGCTTGGCTTCCAAATCCCACTTCTACTCACTTCATCAAACATGTATAATAATGCAGAAACAGGGTGTGGTTCAGGACCCTCCACTGTTATATCATACTTTCCATCACAAAGTCCAACCTTTGCCACAACAGAAAATCCAATATCTGTTGTTTCACTTGATCCGTTACTACTAACAAAATAGTGTGCTATAGTCACTGCCTTGGCAGTAGGTTCATGATAATCTTTTCTCTTGCACTCCAAAACAAGAAGACCACACCTTTTTGGAGTGCCATACAAGTAAACTTTGGTGTCCGTAACACCACCCCATCCATCAACCTTCTTCCTTGTCTTCGTCCACGCGGTCGTAATAAACTCATCGTACAGGTCAGTTTCAATTTTGAATATCTGCAGGCATAAGTGTTTTTCTTCTGAACATATTATGCTGTCATGGAGTTGGAACGATATCACGTGGACATTGCGGTCAATGCAAACAATCCTTCCTAACACGAGTTCGCACTCTGACCCTTCAACGGTGTATAAAACTTCTACCCTTTCGTGGAATCCCTCACCAGACCTGTAAGAGCTAGATGTCTTCATGTTGATGGTAGCATCTCTTCGCAGTTGAATATGTGATGGAAATGGAAGACTCCCTCTTAGACGGAGAAAACAAGCAACGTTGTTGTTTCCCATCTTTTCTGTGTGTAGAATAGATGCAGCACACCACAAAATGATGGAATGGATCAGTTGAAGAAGGTAAGGTGCAGTTATTCAAAAAACTAATGGAAAAGTCAAGTAAACTAGGTACATATTGTGTTCTGTGATGAGCATGGTTTGGATGTTAACATGCCAAAACTATAAATAAAGTGATTATAGAATCGTATTTTCACTCTCACTACGGGAAGCGTTGTTGTTCAACTTATTATTATAATTCAGTAGCATCTAATTCTCTGTATTATTTTTCCAAACCACTTTTCTTTTTCTTGTGTTTATGCTGTTTTTTATTCTTCCACTTCTTCTTTCTTTGATTCTTCATCCATCTACTTTAACAGTATAGTTTCAAAACCAGCGGGTGGTTTTTAGGACAACTCAATTCTAGTTTTAAAATTACTTTCTCAAATTTAATTAATACTATCCGTTCTTGTCAATTATAGTTTCTCAAATTTATTTTTAATTGTTCATGTTTGAAGTTAGCTAATACTAAAATCTTGTCTTTGAATTATATATATATATATATATATATATATATATATATATATATATATATATATATATGTAGATATATTCAATTCTCTTCATTGTTTCCATCATAAACTATATTATGGCATGAATGACTGTAGTATTGCATCAATTTTATTTTAGTTTTACCTCATTTTCATTCGGTATAGATTCAAACAAATACAAAGAAAATATTTCCCACTATGCAGAAAAGAATCAAACAAAGTGACAGAATTAAAAAGTGGAAGAATAAAGAATAATAGGGATGATAGAGATCTTGTAAAAGAATAAAGAAGATTTTGATCTTAATCTTGTTAATGCGATGTGTGAGGCACACTATTAAGCAATAACTGCTAAATGATCAATATGAACAATTGATGTTGGTTTTCCATAGTGTTTAGACTTTATAACTCAAGTTCGAGATTAGTTAGACCAAAAGTTAAGACAAATCAAGTTTGTATCAAATGTTGAGACAGGTTAGGATGAATCAGAGATTGAGACAAGTTGTGTAAGATTGAAGGTCGAGAAGGATCAAATTGAATCTAAGGTTAAGACAAGTTGGGTCAGACAAAAGGTTGAGATAGATTAGATCTTGTAAAATGTTGAAACAAGTTTGGACCAAAACTCGATTGGAACGTCCACGATCAAAACTAAGTTAAGTCAGTCGTGATTGAAATTTGGCCAAATTCAACTGAAATGGCCATGACTGAAACTCGATCGAGGTCTGCCCCAATCAAAATTTTGTTGAATTCCCCCAAGTCAACCTCGAACGAATTCGACTATGATGACTATGCCCAAAACTCAATGAAGTCGGTCCCTCCAAAAATTTGGTCGACTTGGTCTTAATCGAAATTCAATCAAGTCGGTCCCACTAAAAAATTGGTCAAATTTGGCAACAGGTGGCCACAACCAAAACTCTATCGAGTCAGTTCTGATTGAAATTCGACTAAGATGACTTTACTAGTCAAAAATCACGACGGTCACAATCGAAACTAAGTTGAGTTGATCCCGATTAAAACTCAACCCTTTTTAAAACATTTTATTTTACAAACTTAATAAATTCAATTATCACAATTTAAATTATTATTTTAAACACAAAAATTTAATTAAAATTTTGATATTAAATCTAACATAGAAACATAAATATACACTCGGCCATTAATTTAATATTTTTCTTATTTTTTTTCTTCGGATTCAAACAAATTCAAAGGAAGCATTCCCTACTCCACTTGATAAAAAAGAATCAAACAAGAGATGATATTGATTTGATGTTGCTAGTGCCATGTGGATTTTATGTAGTGCTTGGACTTTATATTATTACAAGATGTTTCTATGTCTTTTGTTAGCATTTTATCTTTCGTGCGTGTGCATGCCTCGTGTTTCATTCTCCAAATAATACAACTACAAAAATAAAAGAAAATTTCTCAATACAATGTGGTATAAAAAATCTAACACAGTGGAATGTAATTTGGAAATTGAGGTGATCTCTTTCTAGCTTGAGTTTATACATTTTGTAGTACATACAAACTTTCTTAAAATTCTACAAGACTAACACATTATTCAACATACATATATATTGAGAGAGAAACACACAAAGTTAGGATCTTTACTCAATTATAACCATATGGTGCATTATGCATAGAAATTTCTGCATCTGATGTAACTACCATTAGCATGTCCTCTGAACCTTCCATTGTTGGCAATAGTTGTTGCATTTCGCTGGCTACCAAGACGTGGTGGTAAGGGAACAACGTTGTCTTCACTATCAGACTGCGAAAACATTGTGCTATGCTCCCTCCGAATGTTACTGCAATGAGGGCACAAACTTGGTTTCCAAATCCCAGTTGTATTCACTTCATTGAACATGTGTAATAAATCAAAAACAGGGTGTCGTTCAGGACCCTCCACTGTTATATCAAACTTTCCATCACAAACTCCAATCTTTGTCAAAACAGAAAACCCAATATCTGTTGTTTGACTTGATCTGTTAACAGCCACAGATCCGTTACTACTAACAAAATAGTGTGCTATAGTCACTGCCTTAGCATCTTCATGAGAATCGTTTTTCTTGCACTCCAAAACAAGAAGACCACACCTGTTTGCAGTGCCATACAAGTGAACTCTGGTGTCCGTAACACCACCCCATGCATCAACGTTCTTCCTTGTCTTCGTCCACGTGGTGGAACACGTAAAGAAATGGCACGCGCGAAGCAAACCAGTTTCCGTTTTGAATATCGCCAGGGTTTGGTTTTTTTGGCTTGAACATATTATGCTGTCATGGAATAAGAACACTACCGAGTTGACCTTGCCGTCATTGCAAACGTATCTTAGTAACACGAGGTTGCACTTTGACCCTTCAACGGTGTATGCAACTTCTGCGTCTTCGTTGAATGCTCCATCATGAAACCTGTGAGCGATAGATGTCTTCATGTTGATGGTAGCATCTGTTCCCAGTTGAATATGGGATGGAAATGGAAGACTCCCTCTATGACGGAGAAAACAAGCAACGTTGTTGTTGCCCATCTTTTTTGTGTAGAATAGATGCAACACACCACAAAATGATGGAATGGATCAGTTGAAGTAGGTACATATTGTGTTGTGTGGTGAGCATTGTTGGGATTTCATATCCCAAAACTATAAATAAACTGATTATAGAATCATCATATTTTCACTCTCACTAAGGGAAGCATTTGTTGGAATTTAAGAGTATTAGAGACAATTTTTAGATTCTTGAAGAGTTACGATTATTCATGAAAAGTTACCATTCATGAAGAGTTACAATTATTAATGAGGAGTTATCATTAATGAAAAGTTACAAGCATTCATGAAGAGTTACCATTCATGAAGAATTACAATTATTCATGAAGAGTTTTTATTCATGAAAACTTACAATATTTCATGAAGAAATGTAACTAATCAGAATCTGGTATCTCTTGGATTGATGCCTGATCAACATCTATATAAAGGGATCCTGTGCTCTACTGGAATGTATTCAGTCATTCTCTTAACACACAAATCAATTCTTGAGAATCATATTCTTGTTTAAACGGTAATACTAAGAGTGAGTATCATCGTTGTTGTTCTTCTTTGTATCTCAAAAGNGGATTTCGTGATCCCCTCCACTCTTATAAGGGACGAAATATTGCTTTTAGGAAAGTGTGTACTCACGCCTAGAAGATTATATCAAGTCTACATTGTTGTTCATCTTGTTTCCCTAAGTTATTGGAAAATTGTTCCAACAGTCTAAAAGCAATAAATTCTCTAAGATGACAACAATTTGTGAGATGTCTGCAAACTTCCACAAGTTAGACAAGTTTGAAGGTGTTGGTTTCCGACGATGGAAAAAGAAGATGCATTTCCTTCTCTCGGCTCTAAAC
>NC_028351.1:6281657-6301491 GCF_000741045.1 Vigna radiata var. radiata | reverse complement strand
ATCTCTTGGATTGATGCCTGATCAACATCTATATAAAGGGATCCTGTGCTCTACTGGAATGTATTCAGTCATTCTCTTAACACACAAATCAATTCTTGAGAATCATATTCTTGTTTAAACGGTAATACTAAGAGTGAGTATCATCGTTGTTGTTCTTCTTTGTATCTCAAAAGTGGATTTCGTGATCCCCTCCACTCTTATAAGGGACGAAATATTGCTTTTAGGAAAGTGTGTACTCACGCCTAGAAGATTATATCAAGTCTACATTGTTGTTCATCTTGTTTCCCTAAGTTATTGGAAAATTGTTCCAACAGCATTGTTCTTCAGCTTATTATTATAATTCAGTAGTACCTAATTCTCTGTAATATTTTTCCAAACCACTTTTCTTTGTCTGGTGTTTATGCTGTTTTTTATTCTTCCACTTCTTGTTTCTTTGATTCTTCATCTACTTTTCAATTCTATAATGCAGTGTTAATTTCTTTCTTTAACAGTATACTTTCAAAACCAGTTTAGGGGTGCTTTTTAGCACAACGCAATTCTAGTTTTAAAATTACTTTCTCGTAGTATTTTTTATAATTTAAAATTTAATTTATTATATACTTAAATGAATAAAATATACTCTGCAATCAAATATATTTATGTTTGAAAATTATATTTTTGGCATGAGGAGTTATCCTTGCAGAGCTCCTTTAAATTTCTACAACATTCAATATTTTATTATTATATATTAACTACAGTTATCACATGAATGTATTTATAAAAAGCTCTGTAGCAAGCCTAATCACACTTCCTCATCATTTTGAGTGTCAATTCTTGCCGCTCACCCAAGTTATTGCTATATGATCTTTTCATTACATCCTTTGTATCAGCCAACTATAAGATAAAGACACAAAATGATTTAAAATCAGATGGAATGGAATAAGTCATGGAAATTTCTACAGTTTTTTCACCATGAAAGATATTAAAACATTGTACAATTGAATGATAGGGGAAAATGTGAGTAAAGAGAGCAAGGCAGCCGCATCAACATTCATATATTACTCAATCACAGTTCACAAATACATGGGCATTAACCGTAATCATAATTCACAGATGCAATGTTCATTAACACTAATCAGTAGTAAAAAGCAATTATATATCAATTTAACTATGAAAAATTACAAGTTTATAACTCACTAGTGCAGCGAAAAGAAACGACAACGGTTGTTTTTGATAATATGCTTCAGTTTTCGAACCAATACATATACTGACAAAATCAAAAAGTTGGAGACTTTTGGCCGCGGTTTCAACCGAGGTAATATCCTAAGGTTACTGTCTCGGTTCTTCGACAACCGAAGTAGTAAAGAAGAGAAAAAAATATAAGGAGGGAGGGGGAGGGGGGTTATTCCCTTGATTCAACCGAGGTAATAAGGTTGGGATATGGCCGCGGTTCTAGCATGAACTGCAACCAAAGTCCCATTTTTTTTTTCAATGGTAAATAGTTAGTGAAAATCATTAGAACAAAACAACTATAAAAAAGTATGACTTTAGCATGTATTAAACCTTGAGAGAAATCCATACAAGTTTTCTACGTGTTGCAATAGAACTATAAAAAAAAGACTTTAGCATTCATTTATATAACATTACATAATTTTTTTTTTAAATTTCTACAACATTAAATTATATTTTGATATCAGAATTTTTTTTTATACTCATTTAATATTATTTTAACTTTTTATTCAGAAATTTAAAAGTTAATTTTCATTAAGATCATTTTACCTTTATAAAAGTTGTCAAATAAACAGTTAAATATAATAAAAAAAACTTTTTCCATAAGATAATGTTTGCCACTCTTTTGAAGTGTCAAAAGTCAACTGTGTGAAAGCTATGAACTCCCCAAATAGAGAGGGCATGAGTGTTTATTCCTTTTATTTATTTATTTTCTCAAAATCTATGATATAGGAGAGACAGAAACTAGCTAGTTTCTTTGGGAAACTTCAGATCACTGAAATGAATTTTGTTCCACTCCACAAAATATTGTATACATGTTATGTCATTTTCCATCATGGAGGAACTGGACAGACGTTGTCTATCTTCTGGTGATCACAGTAATGTCAACCTAACCTTTAAAAAGAGCCAAGATAAAAGTTTTCACTTTCATCTTCTCAATGGTAGTATGATATGATGAATGTTAATCATTCCCTCCTTTTACTTTTTAGTATAGTATACTCTAATCACCTTAAATCTATATATTTCTATCATCTGATTATAATGGAAACTATGAATAAACTGATTATATGGCTCACTATAAGGAAGCGTTGTTCTTCAGCTTATTAATTCAGTAGCATCTAATTCTCTGTCATATATAGGTAACATTAACATAATCATAAAAGTAAAAGTACAGATATATGCATACACCAAGAAGGGTCTTCTCTCAATTAATAACAATGAAATCTCGCCCTACCCGAGCACCACAACCATGCCCTCGGAACCTTCCACCATTGTCAATGGTTACTGTATTTTGTCGCCTGCCATTGCTGTCTTCACTATCAGACTGCGAAAACATTCTGCTATACTCCCTCCGAATGTTACGACAATGAGGGCACATGCTTGGCTTCCAAATCCCACTTCTATTAACTTCATCGAACATGTGTAATAATGCAAAAACAGGGTGTCGTTCAGGACCCTCCACAGTTATATCGAATTTTCCATCACAAAGTCCAACCTTTGCCACAACAGAAAATCCAATATCTGGTGTTTCACTTGATCTGTTAACACCCAATGATCCTTTACTACTAACAAAATAGTGTGCTATAGTCACTGCCTTAGCATCACGTTCATGATAATTGTTTTTCTTGCACTCAAAAACAAGAAGACCACACCTGTTTGGAGTGCCATACAAGTAAACTTTGGTGTCCGTAACACCACCCCATCCATCAACGTTCTTCCTTGTCTTCGTCCACGCGATGGGAGACATAAACCCATTGGACATGCCAGTTTCCGCTTTGACCATCGAAAGGCATAGATTTTTATTGTCTGAACATATTATGCTGTCATTGAGTATGAACGATACCATGCTGACATAGTCATAGCAAACGTTTCTTCGTAACGTGAGTTTGCACTCTGACCCTTCAACGGTGTATAAAACTTCTGCGTTTTCGGAATATGCTGTATCATAAAAAAAGTTAGAGGTAAATGTCTTCATGTTTATGGTAGCATCCGTTCCCAGTTGAAGATGAGAAGGAAATGGAAGACTCCCTCTTAGACGGAGAAAACAAGAAACGTTGTTGTTTCCCATCTTTTTTGTGTGTAGAATAGATGAAGCACACCTCAAAATGTTGGAATGGATGAGTTGAAGAAGGTAATGTGCAGTTATTCAAAAAACTAATGGAAAACTCAAGTAAACTATATACATATTGGGTTCTGTGGTGAGCATGGTTGGGATGTTAACATGCCAAAACTATAAATAAACTCATTATAGAATCATATTTTCACTCTCGCTAAAAGGAAGCGTTGTTCTTCAGCTTATTAGAATCTAATTCGCTGTAATATTTTTCCAAACCACTTTTCTTTGTCTGGTGTTTATGCTGTTTTCACTTCTTGTTTCTTTGGTTCTTGATCCATCTACTTTTCGATTATACAACGCAGTGTTAGTTTCTTTCTTTAACAGTATATATAGTTTCAAAACCAGTTTAGAAGTGCTTTTCAGCACAACTCAATTCTAGTTTTAAAATTACTTTCTCGGTAGTATTTTTTATAATTTAAAATTGAATTTATAATATTTTTAAATCAATAAATTATACTCTGCAACAAAATATATTTATGTTTGAAAATTATATTTTTAGCATGAAGAGTTGTTCTTTGAGAGCTCTATTAAATTTTTACAACATTCAATATTTTATTATTATATATTAACTACAGTTATCACATTAATGTATTTATAAGTTCTATCAAAATAATATTTTATTTTGAATATTAATGACTTAAATTTAGTAGATAACATATGCAATTGCTAAAGATCGGACCATGTCACAAGTTTTATATTTATGTAAAGTTTACATAGAAAGTTTAATTTAAGACATGTTTATTACATTAGAAATCGTGATTATTAATAAACTGGCAATATATTAATTCAAATATATCTGTTATAACTCTGAATATCATCTACAACTATTTCAATATTTCATCTTAAATTAATATATTTTAACAGAAAAGAAGTAAAATATAATCAATGATTAATTTTTTTTAAAATAAAACCTACAAAACTATATCGAAATGTTTTTCTATCATAAATTCAACATAAATCACTCACCGCCAACATGATTATTAATTACATCAATTTAAAATTTACAAGTCTCCTTCGAAACTTCTTTTTTCTTTTTTTTTACTTTTTTCATAAAGAAGCTTCTAATTCCTTTTTTTTAAGAAAAAAAATTGACGGTGATGTATAACATGTAGATTCTACTACTCAAAGTGTGAAAATAAAATCAAACCCAGTAAGACAATATTATGTGCATTTATATAATACACTTGCATCTAATTGTTACTGTTTTATAATATAAAGACAATTTTAATTTATTTATTTCTTCCTAATATTATCCGTTCTTGTAAATTATGGTTTCTCAAATTTATTTTTATAATTGTTCATGTTTGAAGTTAGCTAATGCTATTGAATTATATATATGTTCATTTCTCTTTATTGTTTCCATCATAAATTATATCATGGCAAAAGTGACTGTAGTACTGCATCAATTTTATTTTGATTTTACCTCATTTTCTTTCAGTAAATTCAAATATATACAAAGAAAATATTTTTCACCAGACAGAAGAATCAAACAACCAAAGTGAAAGAATCAAGTGGAAGAATAAAGAATAATAGGGATGATATGGATCTTGTGAAAGAAAAAAAATGAAGATTTTGATCTTGATCTTGTTAATTCGATGTGTGTGTCACACTATTAAGCAATAGTTGTTAAATGATCAATATGAACAATTGATGTTGGTTTTCTGTAGTGTTTGGACTTTATAATCCAAGTTCGATATGGGTAAAGCCTAATGTTAAGACAAATCGAGTTGAGATAAAATGTTAAGATAAGTTAGATTGAAACGGAGGTTGAGACAAGTCGTGTAAGATTGAAAGTCGAGATTGGTCAAGTCGAGTCTAAAGGTGAGACGAACAAAGTTAGGCAAAAGGTTGAGATAGGTTAGGTCTTAAAAAATGTTGAGACGGGTTAGGTTTTAAAAAATGTTGAGATAGGTTTGGACCAAAATTTAACTGAATTTGGTTGGGATATCCACGATCAAAACTCGATTGAGTAAGTCCCAATTGAAATTTGGTTGAAATGGCCATTATCGAAACTCGATCGAGATCTGCCTTGATCAAAATGCGGTTGAATTTGCCTAAGTCGACCCTGAACGAATTTGACTAGGATGACTTTGCCCAAAACTCGGTGAAATCAATCCACCCTAAAATTTGCCCGTGTTGATCTTGATCGAAATTCATTCATGTTGACTCCAGTAAAAAGTCGATGGCCACGACCTAAACCCTCTCAAGTTGGTCTTGACCGAAAGTTGATCAAGACGGTAATGACAGTAAAAAAATCACGACAACCACAGTCAAAGCTCACTTGAGTCAACTCCGATTAAAACTTAACCCTTTTTAAGACATTTTATTTCACAAACTTAATAAATTCAATTATGACAATTTAAATTAATATTTTAAAAACAAAAATTTAATTAAAATTTTGATATTAAATCTAACATAAAGACATAAATACACACTCGTCCATTAATTTCATATTTTTCTTATTTTCTTTCTTTGATTCAAACAAATTCAAAGGAAACATTCCACTCCACTTGATAAAAAAGAATCAAACAAGTGGAAGAATAAAGAATAATAGAGATGATATTGATTTGATCTTGCTAGTGCCATATGACAGTGGGTTTCTGTAGTGCTTGGACTTTATATTATTACAAGATGTTTTTATATCTTTTGTTAGCATTTTAGCTTTCATGCGTGTGCATGCCTCATGTTTCATACTCCAAATAATACAACCACAAAAATAAAAGAAAATTTCTGAATACAATGTGGTATAAAATATCTAACACAGTGGATCTTATTTATGTTGGAAATATAACTTTCATCTGGTTTGATTTCCTTGAAATCTGAAATCATTAAGGAAGAATTGTGTGGTATTCAAAACAACAATTAATAATTAATGAGCTCAGACGAACTTATCCATTATAATCTATAAATAAAGTTCTTCTTATAGAGTGGACCCTTTTTTATTCAACCAATTATTCGTTGATGTGAGTTTTGGAACATGATTTGAATTGACTTTTCAATATGACTACAATCTTTGCTCCTGTGATCTAAGACACCTCATCAACCCTAAGTCATGAGTGACAAGTCCTTGGTTTTTTCTTTAACAATCACCATAGGCTCAAATTTTCGGTCAAACTAAATAAGAATTTTATCTATTGTTCTTCTATCATCTTATATCTTCACGGGACTTCATTTGATTCAACAGTTCAGATAATTTGTTGAAATATTCATGCAAACTTCCTTTTCTTTCATTTTTTCATCCTCAAAAAATCTCTCTTGAGAGAATGAAGTTTGACTGTTTTCTCACCTATGAATATCCTTCAAACTCTTGTCCGAGAGTGTCTTATTCCTTGGTTGTTTTTGCTTTCATTATCCATGGAAGCCTGGTTACTGAGAATCCTCATTGAATCAAGAACTCCAAAATCTGTTATTTTATTTCTTTTTCACTGCTGCATGTTGTGCAGATGCAGTAGCTTGATCATCACATTTTGTTTGTGCGAGCCACATCCAAAGATGTAAACAAAACTTTCCATTTTAATAATCCAGAAAACCATAATTTTTTCATTCAACTAAAGAAACATGGACATTGCAAGGAATTAATTTTGCTGAAGATGTTGAAGTATTTTCTATTATTTTCTTTCTAGCTTGAATTATATATTTTGTAGTACATTCAAACTTTCTTAAAATTCTACAAGACTGATACATTATTCAACACACATATATAGAGAGAGAAAAACACAGAGTTAGGATCTTCACTCAATTAGAACCATAGAAATTTCTGCATCTGATGTAACTACCATTAGCATGTCCTCTGAACCTTCCATCGTTGGCAATGGTTGCGGCATTTCGTTGGCTACCAAGACGTGGTGGGAAGGGAACAACATCGCCTTCACTATCAGACTGCGAAAACATTCTGCTATGCTCCCTCTGAATGTTACAACAATGAGGACACATGCTTGGCTTCCAAATCCCACTTCTATTCACTTCATCGAACATGTGTAATAATGCAAAAACAGGGTGCGGTTCAGGACCCTCCATTGTTATATCAAACTTTCCATCAGAAATTCCAACCTTTGTCACAACAGAAAATCCAATATCTGTTGTTTCACTTGATCTGTTAACAGCCACTGATCCGTTACTACTAACAAAGTAGTGTGCTATAGTCACTGCCTTAGCTTCACGTTCATGAGAATCGTTTTTCTTGCACTCCAAAACAAGAAGACCACACCTGTTTGCAGTGCCATACAAGTAAACTTTGGTGTCCGTAACACCACCCCATGCATCAACGTTCTTCCTTGTTTTCCACGCGATGAAAAGCGTAAACCCATCGTGCACGCAAAGCAAACCAGTTTCACTTTTGGTTATCGGCAGCCATAATGGTTTTTGGCCTATTATGCTGTCAAAGAGTGTGAACGATATCGTTTTGACATTGCCGTCATTGCAAACAATCCTTCTTAACCCGAGTGAGCACTTTGACCCTTCAACGGTGTATAAAACGTTTGCATCTTCGGCATATCCGCCATAAGTTTCATCCTCAAACCTGTGAGAGATAGATGAATTCATGTTGATGGTAGCATCTGTTCCCAGTTGAAGAGTGGAGGGAAATGGAAGACTCCCTCTTAGACGGTGAAAACCAGGAACGTTGTTGTTACCCATCTTTTTGTGTGTAGAATAGATGCAGCACACCACGAAATGTTGGAAAGGATCAGTTGAAGAAGGTAATGGGCAGTTATTCAAAAAACTAATGGAAAAGTCAAGTAAACTAGGTACATTTTGTGTTGTGTGGTGAGCATGGTTGAGATGTTCATATCCCAAACTGATTATAGAATCATCATATTTTCACTCTCACTAAGGGAAGCGTTGTTCTTCAGCTTATTATTATAATTCATTAGCATCTAATTCTCTATAATATATTTCGAATCTACTTTTCTTTTTCTGGTATTTATGCTTTTTTTTTATTCTTCCACTTGCTTGATTCTTGATTCATCTACTTTTTGATTCTATTATATGAGATTTCACATTCATACTTTTACTCTAATAAAATAATACATTCAATATATTCGTGCATACCCACATTAGATATAAAAGTCAAATTTACAAGTGGTTATCATCATAGGCTAGGTCTTGTACTTAAATGAGTGTAGCAAGTGAAAGATTAAAGAATGGTTAACATACTAGTATTCACAATTTTAGAATCGATGCAAATTGGATACTTATAATTATATTTAGCATAGTTTTTTATTAAAAGACAACAATAAATACATATTATATTATCTTATAATAAAAGAATTGATTAAGATATACCAAAATTCTTTTCCTAACATCCAAAATGGTTCTAGATGTTGGTGACAAAAAGTTCCGATTAAAATTGGCAAAACTTATATCCATCTCTAACGATTCATCATAAAATTTTGATTTATATGTATATAAAATTAATAATATTATTGACATACATAAATAATTATGTTTGATAACGATTAAAATAAACTTATTAATGTAGTTGAAATTATCGATTAATATTAGTTAGAAATAATTGATATATAGGTTGGAAAGAAACCTCAAATTATACTAATTAATTGAAAATAATTAAAATTGACTAAGGAAACTTTAATTAACTCGAGATAAAAATAATCTTAATCTATATTGGAAAAGAAAAATAATTAGCATCGTCAACAAAAATAACCAATAATATTTTTTTGTAAAAAATTTTGTCAACCTCAATTAAAAAAAATATATCAAGTCTAATGTTAAAAATAAAAATAAAAATAACCTCAAATTTATAATTTTTATCTAAACAAGATATTTTATCATAAACAAGATATTATAAAAATTTATAATTTTAGTTTTTTTTTTTTTTATCTAAACAAGATATTTTATCATAAAATATTTTGAATGTTTTTATAAAAATAATAACCCTTTAAATAATATACCGTAGACCTTTAAAAAGAAAAAGTCTTATTTATAATAAATATCTCCATCGAAATTAATTAACTTATAAGATTTCTTGATCAAAATTCACATATTTACTTATGATTATGACTAAAAAAAGTTATAAAAAAGTAAAATTAAAAGTTAAATGTACCGTGGAAATGAATGAATTTCTTGCGGAACTCCGTACTAAAGAAAAGTGTTTAGAAAATATCAGAGAGAATTAGATATTAGCTACATTATTAAATTCATATGCCCAAACCTTGGACAATTATATAGCATTATGGCTTGCCTTTATTTCTACAACTATTTTCTTCATGATTTCTTCTTACAAATGTTTGATTCTTCATTATTCCTCTTTCACCACAGTATGTAGTATCCTCCTCTGCCACATTTCTTCCTCTTTCTCTGTTAAATCTGCCACCTTTAGAAGACTCACCAATATTCATTGATGTGAGAACATGATTTTGATTGACTTTTCAATATGACAACAATCTTTGCTCCTATGATCTAAGTGACCTCATCAACCCTATAAGTCATGAGTGACAAATCCTTGGTTTTTTCTATAACAATCACCATAGGGTCAAATTTTCAGTCAACTTAATAAGAATTTTATCTGTTATTCTTCTATCATCTTGTGTCTTCATTGTACTTCATTTGATTCACCAATTCAGATAATTTGTTAAAGTATTCATGCAAATTTCCTTTTCTTTCATTTCTTCATCCTAAATAAATCTCTCTTGAGAGAATGAAGTTTGACTGTTTTCTCACCTCTGAATATCCTTCAAACTCTTGTCGAAGAGTGTCTTATGCTTCCTTGGTTGTTTTTGCTTTCATTATCCATGGAAGTCTGGCTACTGATAATCCTCTTTGAATCAAGAACTCCAAAATCTGTTATTTTATTTCTTTCCACTGCTGCTTGTTGTGCAGATGCAGTGGCTTCATCATCATATTTTGTTTGTGCGAGTCACATCCAAAGATGTAAACAAAACTTTCCAATTTAATACTCCAAAACCATATTTTTCTCATTCGAATAAAGAGTTGGACATTGCAATGAATTAATTCAGGTGATCTCTCTGTCTAATTTTTTCTTTCTAGCTTGAGCTTATACATTTTGTAGTACATTCAAACTTTCTTAAAATTCTACAAGACTAATACATTATTCAACATATATATTGAGAGAGAAACACACAAAGTTAGGATCTTCACTCAATTATAACCATATACAAATTTCTGCATCTGATGTAATTACCATTAGCATGTCCTCTGAACCTTCCATCGTTTGCAATGGTCACTGCATTTCGTTGGTTACCAAGTCGTGCTGGGAAGGGAATAACATCGTCTTCACTATCAGACTGCGAAAACATTCTGCTATCCTCCCTCTGATTGTTACGACAATGAGGGCACATGCTTGGCTTCCAAATCCCACTTCTATTCACCACATGGAACATGTGTAATAATGCAGAAACAGGGTGTGGTTCAGGACCCTCCACTGTTATATCGAACTTTCCATCACGAAGTCCAACCTTTACCACAACAGAAAATCCAATATCTGTTGTTTCACTTGAGCTGTTAACACCCACTGATTCCTTACCACTAACAAAATAGTGTGCTATAGTCACTGCCTTAGCATTACGTTCAGGATAATGGTTTTTCTTGCACTCCAAAACAAGAAGACCACACCTGTTTGCAGTGCCATACAAGTAAACTTTGGTATCCGTAATACCACGCCATCCATCAAAGTTCTTCCTTGTCTTTGTCCACACGCCGGAACACGTAACCACATCGAGCACGTCAAGCAGACCAGTTCCGTCTTTGAATATCGGAAGGCTTAGGGTTTCTTTGGCTGAACATATGTCCTTGACTATGAACGCTACCTGGATGACATTGCCGTTCCAAACAGTCCTTTTTAACAGGACTCTGCACTTTGACCCTTCAACGGTGTATAAAACTTCTGCGTTTTCGGCATATGATCCATCATCACGCCTGTTAGAGATAGATGTCTTTATGTTGATGGTAGCATATGTTCCCAGTTGAAGAGTGGATGGAAATGGAAGACTCCCTCTTAGACGGTGAACACCAGGAACGTTGTTGTTTCCCATATTTTTTGTGTGTAGAATAGATGCAGCACACCACAAAATGTTGGAATGGATCAGTCGAAGAAGGTAATGTGCAGTTATTCAAAAAAATAATGGAAAAGTGAAGTAAACTAGGTACATATTATGTTCTGTGGTGAGCATGGTTGGGATGTTCACAAGCCAAAACTATAGAATAATATTCTCACTCTCACTAAAGGAAGCGTTGTTCTTCAGCTTATTATTATCAGTCAGTAGAATCTAATTCTGTCATATTGTTCCAAGTTGTTCCAAACCACTATTCTCTCTCTAAAACTACTTGCTTGATTCTTTATTCATCTACTTTTCTATTTTATAATGCAGAGCGTTAGTTTCTTTCTTTAATAGTATGGTTTCAAAAACCATTTAGGGGTGGTTTTTAGCACAACTCAATTCTATTTTTCACTTTCTGTTCTAAATTATAATACTTTTTAGAATCTAAATTGATTTTATAATATTTTATAAATGAATAAAATATACTCTGCAACCAAATATATTCTTATTTCAAAATAATATTTTAAAATGAGGGGTTGTACTTTCAGAACTCCTTTAAATTTCTACAACATTCAACTGAAAAACTCAGTTGTATCAATTATTTGTTCTTTCTTTAGGTACTCGAGGATGGTGTTCTTGGTATAGAGACAACTGTTGTATCCATATTCCCTTCTCCCATGCACTATGCTGGACCCACAGAGGTCAGTGGCATGCAGAGGTTAGGATAAATACGTGTTCAAAAATTTACTCAGACTCCTAATAGAAGTGGGAAGACTCCATTTTATCATACTGACTTGGCTTTGAGTAAGTTATACACATTACTTCAATTCTTGTTTGTTTGTGGTATGATGAATTTACTTCTAATATATATTCGCACCAGATTGCCACAAACCAGTTCTATAAATGAATTTTAATTTTCCTAAGGTTACTGAAATTTATCCATTTCTATATACGAGATTTCACATTTAGAATTTTACTTTGACCATAAAGTAATCATTACATGGGTGCATCACCAACATTAGATGTTAAAGTCGAATTTACATGTGGTTATCATAAGCTAGGCTGCTGTACTTAAATGAGTATAGGAAGTGGAAGATTAAAGAATCAGATGGGATATATACTAAAAAAAGAAAAGTGGTATAGAAAATATGATAGAGAATTAGATACTAGCTACATTAATAAATTGATATGCGGGAGAATAATAGGTAGATGATTGAATTGATATATGTGGAAGAATAATGCTCCTTTTTATTACCTATTTTCAACATGAAAAAGGATCGGATTACAATTTGTCATTCTTTGTCTGCAATCATATGATTGTTGAAACTCCAAATACAACACATTTTGTAGTACATTGAAACATTCTTAAAATTCTACAAGACTAACACATTATTCAACATATATATTGGGAGAGAAACGCACAAAGTTAGGATCTTCACTCAATTAAAACCATAGAAATTTCTGCATCTGATGAAACTACCACTAGCATGCCCTGTGAACCTTCCATCGTTGGCAATGGTTGCTATATTTTGCTGGCTACCAAGACGTGGTGGGAAGGGAACAACATCGTCTTCACTGTCAGACTGCGAAAACATTCTGCTATGCTCCCTCCGATTGTTACAACAATGAGGGCACATGCTCGGCTTCCAAATCCCACTTCTACTCACTTCACTAAACATGTATAATAATGCAGAAACAGGGTGTCGTTCAGGACCCTCCACTGTTATATCAAACTTTCCATCACAGACTCCAACCTTTGTCACAACAGAAAATCCAATATCTGTTGTTTCACTTGATTTGTTAACAGCCACTGTTCCGTTACTACTAACAAAATAGTGTGCTATAGTCAGTGCCTTAGCATTAGGTTCATGATAATCGTTTTTCTTGCACTCAAAAACAAGAAGACCACACCTGTTTGGAGTGCCATATAAGTAAACTTTGGTGTCCGTAACACCACCCCATGCATCAACGTTTCTCCTTGTCTTCGTCCAGGGGATGGAAAACGTAAACCACAGGCAGAACAAACCAGTTCCCGCTTTGCCTATCGGCAGGACTGGGTCTCTTTTGTCTGAAGATATTATGCTGTCATGGAATTCGAACGATAGCGGGTTGACATTTCCGTCACCGCTAACAGTCCTTCCTAATACGAGTTTGCACTTTGACCCTTCAACGGTGTATAAAACTTCTGTATTTTCGACATATGATCCATCACCATACCTGTTAGAGATAGATGTCTTTATGTTGATGGCAGCATATGTTCCCAGTTGAAGAGTGGATGGAAATGGAAGACTCCCTCTTAGACGGAGAAAACAAGCAACGTTGTTGTTTCCCATCTTTTCTGTGTGTAGAATAGATGCAGCACACCACAAAAAGATAGAATGGATGAGTTAAAGAAGGTAATGTGCAGTTATTCACAAAACTAATGGAAAAGTCAAGTAAACTAGGTACATTTTGTGTTCTGTGATGAGCATGGTTTGGATGTTCACATGCCAAAACTATAAATAAACTGATTATATAGAATCATATTTTCACTCTCACTAAGGGAAGCGGGAAGCGTTGTTCTTTAGCTTATTATTATAATCCAATAGCATCTAATTCTCTGCATTTTTTTCCAAACCAATCTTCTTTTTCTGGTGTTTATGCTGTTTTTATTCTTCCACTTCGTGTTTCTTTGATTCTTGATCCATCTACTTTTCAATTCTATATATAACGCAATGTTACTTTCTTTAACAGTATATATAGTTTCAAAACCAGTTTAAAGGTGGTTTTTAGCACAACTCAATTCTAGTTTTCAAAACCACTTTCTCTTAGTATTTTTTTTATAATTTAAAATTGAGTTTATAATATTTTTAAATGAATAAAATATACTCTGCAACCAAATATATTTATGTTTGAAAATTATATTTTTAGCAGGAGGAATTGTCCTTTCAGAGCTCCTTTAAATTTCTTCAACATTCAATATTTTATATATATATTAACTACAGTTATCATGAATGTATTTATAAAAGCTCTCTTAAAATAATATTTTACTTTGAATATTAATGAGTTAAATCTATATAGTTTCTAATCTGATTATAATGGTGACACCTAATTTTCTGTCTTAGATTTGAACGAAGAATTCAATGTTTGTCCATTTCTCTTACATTGATGAGATTTTATCATTTTTATCCCATTAAGAACAGTCAAAGATTATGATTTTTGTATAAGATGTTTAGCCAAAACAAGCAAGATGGAAAGTGGTTGAATCCAACCCAAATGGATTAAATGTCTTTGTGTGTGTATATGATGTGTTTCAGTAATATAGCTACAAGAAACAACATAGGGGAGAAGAAACTATGTTTCTTATGTCAATCTTCATTCCATGTTATACTGAAGTTTTCACATTGGTATTGTTCCCTCGTAAGTCACAACCTTTTCTTGTAACCTAGGAATTGTGTATTTTGTGTTGTATTTTTCTCATATCAATGTTGTTTTTTCGTGTATCTACATTTTTCACATAACCATAGCTTATGGATTTAATAAAAATAATAATATTTTGACACAATTTTTTTTACATATTTGAGAGTATCTCTCCTTACCTTTTAATCTTTATTTTCTTTACAAATACAAAAGTTCACTATGACTATTTTGCCTCTAGCATATATCAAATGACCATACCATTACTCATTTGATAAAAGGAAAAAATAAGATGAAGTAGACTGGCCATAAAGTAAAATGTCCTTAACTTTTTTGTTATTGCCAAAGAATGACATAATTCAAAGGATGGTTATTAAATTCTTCAAATCTTGATGGTTAGGAGCATCAATAATCAAATATTTGAAATTGAAAATTTAAACTAATATTTCTTTTACTCACTAAAACCGAAAGAATAAAATTTGTTTACAAGAATGCATATTTCCTCAATGTTTACTAAAATCTAAGGATTAAAATTTGTTAATTATTAAACTAATATTTTACTAGTAAGTAAAATTAGAGTTATCTTTTTTCTTTCTTAAAATATAATAGAGAAAATATGAAAGCAAAAATAATAAGTTTGTGTCTAACTTCTTTCTACCTTTAAAAACAAAAAGCGAACAAATATGAGAGATGAAGACAATCTAAGAAAAACTCAACTACACAAATCTAATAGAAACTCTCATATTCATTTATCAGTAACTTAGAACTTAACCAGTGAACACATGTCATTTTGTGATAACAAAACAATAATAAAATTATAACTATAAAAATAAATATAAATAATTTTTACAATATAATTATCGATAGTTTTTACTCATTTTGTAGAATTTTATTTATTTAGTAGATGATTTTTATTTATTTAAATTTAAAAAATAGTTAAATTGAATGAAACGATAAGAAAAAATACAACACATTTCATCTTTAGACTTGAGATACATTTGTAGTACATTCAAACTTAAAATTCAACAATACTAACACATTATTCAAATTATATATTGAGAGAGAAACACACAAAGTTAGGATATCTTCACTCAACTAAAACCATAGAAATTTCTGCATCTGATGTAACTACCATTAGCATGCCCTGTGAACCTTCCATCGTTGGCAATGGTTGCTATATTTCGCTGGCTACCAAGACGTGATGGGAAGGGAACAACTTCGTCTTCACTGTCAGACTGCGAAAACATTCTGCTATACTCCCTCCGATTGTTACGACAATGAGGGCATATACTTGGCTTCCAAATCCCACTTCTATTAACTTCATTGAACATGTATAATAATGCAGAAACAGGGTGTGGATCAGGACCCTCCACTGTTATATCAAACTTATCATCAGAAATTCCAACCTTTGCCACAACAGAAAATCCAATATCTGTTGTTTCATTTGATCTGTTAACACCCAATGATCCTTTACTGCTAACAAAATAGTGTGCTATAGTCACTGCCTTTGCATCACGTTCATGATAATTGTTTTTCTTGCACTCAAAAACAAGAAGACCACACCTGTTTGCAGTGCCATACAAGTAAACTTTGGTGTCCGTAACACCACCCCTTGCATCAACCTTCTTCCTTGTCTTCGTCCACTCGATGCGATACGTAAACGCATCGGGCGTGTAAAGCAAACCAGTTTCCAATTTCCATATCGGCAGGTATAGGTCTTCCACGTTTGAACGTATTATGCTGTCATGGAGAAGTAACGATACATTCTCCACATCGCCGTCAGACCAAACCTTCCTTCCTAACGAGAGTTTGCACTTTGACCCTTCAACGGTGTATAAAACTTCTGCGTTTTCTTCGATGAATGCTCCAAGACAGGGAAAGATAGATTTCTTCATGTTGATGGTAGCATCTGTTCCCAGTTGAATATGGGATGGAAATGGAAGACTCCCTCTTAGACGGAGAAAACAAGCAACGTTGTTGTTTCCCATCTTTTTTGTGAGTAGAATAGATGCAGCACACCACAAAATGATGGAATGATCAGTTGAAGAAGGTAACGTGCAGTTATTCAAAAAACTAATGGAAAACTCAAGTAAACTAGGTACATATTGTGTTCTGTGGTGAGCATGGTTGGGATGTTCACATGCCAAAACTATAAATAAACTGATTATAGAATCATATTTTCACTCTCACTAAGGGAAGCGTTGTTCTTCAGCTTATTATTATAATAATTCAGTAGCATCTAATTCTCTCTATCATTTTTCCAAAACCACTTTTCTTTGTCTGGTGTTTATGCTGTTTTTTATTCTTCCATTTCTTGTTTCTTTGATTCTTGATCCATTTACTTTTCAATTCTATAACGCAGTGTTAGTTTCTTTCTTTAACAGTATAGTTTCAAAACCAGTTTAGGGTAGTTTTTAGCACAACTCAATTCTAGTTTAAAAATCACTTTCTATTACTATTCTTTATAATTTAAAATTGAATTTATGCTGTCCGTAACGCCATCCCTTGCATGAACGTTCTTTGTCTTTGTCCACGCGATGTTAGAGTTGAACAGGAAAAGAAAATGGATATCGGGTTTGAGTATGTTCAGGGATTGCTTTTCTTTGTCTGAACATATTATGCTGTCATGGGTAAGAACGATACTAGGTTGAGATTGCCGTCTTTAGTAACACGTCTTCCTAACGCGAGGTTGCACTTTGACCCTTCAGCTGTGTGTGAAAATTCAACCCTTTTGATGGTAGCATATGTTCCAAGTTGAAGATGGCATTGAAATGGAAGACTACCATCTTTCTGTGTGCAGAATAGATGCAGCACATCACAAAACGTTGGAATGGATTAGATGAACAAGGTAATATGCAATTATTCAAAAAATATAATGAGAAACTTGTTAGGAAACAACACACATTTTCTTATAATCAGATTTATACAAAGTAGATACATAATAACTACACATAAACCCTAAACCTCTTCAGGTTACTGCAGAACATTTATTTGAAAAATTGCAAAATAGTATTTAGAAAACACTCATCTCAGAAGCCAAATAAATCTAGAAAAATAAAATATTATTTTGTCACTCTTTTGTTTTCTCATTTTGAATACATAAAAAACTTTTGCATTTACAGATGCATGCTTTATTTCTAATTCTCACCTTTTTGTTTTCTATAATTTTGAAATGCTTAAAATTTATTAGCTTTAATGTTTCTTTCTAAAAGACAATACGGCTTCTCCATCAAAAACTAATTATTTGTTGACCAATTCCAACAAAACTCAAGTAAAGGTGGGAGCAAGGTTGAGATGTTCATATCCCAAAACTATATTCATACACTGATTATAGAATCATATTTTCGCTCACTATAAGGAAGCACTCAGCTTATTAATTCAGTAGCATCTAATTCTCTTCATATTTTTCCAAACCATTTTTCTCTTTCAATATATTCGTGCATCACCCACATTAGATATAAAAGTTAAATTTACATGTGCTTATCATCAATCATAGGCTAGGTCTTGTAATTAAATGAGTGTAGCAAGTGGAAGATTAAAGAATCAAAGGAAAAAGAAAAGTGGCTTAGAAAATATGAAAGAGAATTAGATATGGGGAATAATACAAAGGACATCAAGATTATAAATTGGAGCATAATTTTACAGTAATTTAGACAATTAAAAATATTTATAATTTTTTTAATTGCAAATAATTTGTTTAAGTTTTATTTTTAATTTTTGAATTATTTTTAGACTCAATATCTTTAGACTTAGGTGTTTTGAATATTTGTGTCTATATAACGGTACTAAGTACATTGTAGACATTTTTGAATTATAATATATGCATTTGCATTTTTAAGGGAGATTATCTTAGTTTTTGGATAATAATTCTGATTTTTATCAAATAATAACATCATCTAGTATCTAGAACAAGATTTTAATTTGAATATCCTCTTTTATCTTATTTTTCTGTCCTATTAAAAAAAACCCAATATTTTATCTAATTTCATTGAATTTTTAATTTTTCATATTTTTTGTATTCTTTTCTAATTTGTGTAATTCTATATTTGATTTGTAAAAATTATTTATTTATTTGTTTGTTTTTTTGTTAATTACGATCCAATTAACTATTTATCTTGATCTTGAAAAAAAAAATAGTGGATCAAAGTAAAAAAGAATAAATGTACATTGGAAAAAAAAGTGAAAAATAAGAATCCAATCGTTAAATAAAAAAAGTGTAGAATTCAACCCAAATTAATAGGTTGTAATATTGTTTACGATTGGTAATATATTAAATTATATTTAGTTTTTTTTAGTCTTTGCATTCTCTCAATTAACTCTTTTTTAATGGTGTTATAATTTTTTAATTTCATTATTTTGTGTTTTTAAAAATTTATCAAAGTTTAAAGTTTTTTTTTTTGTTTTTTTTTACCTCATGATAGTATTGGAGACACTTCCAACGGGAAATTGCATTTGTGAATGGCTCGAGGGTATTCCTTGATACCCAATTGCGTGTAATATGTGGCTATGTTGGTATGAAGGTGTGCAACATCTATGTGGTTCTTTAGAAGCAGCTTCAGTGTCTTCTCGTACTTGAACATGGCGCCTTCGTAATCCTTCTTCTGAAACAACTTCTTACTTTCTTCCCTAAACTTCTTACCTTTTTAAAATATATCTATTCTCATAATTTTTCGATGAAAAAAGTCCCAAAAGACACCAAAGTCACACCCAAAAAAAATATTATGTTAACGTTTCTTTGAGAGAGAGTAACATGAACATAATCATAAAAGTAAAAGTACATATACACCAAGAAGGTTTTCTCAATTAAAAACATAGAAATCTCGGCCTACCCGAGCACCACAACCATGCCCTCGGAACCTTCCACTATTTTCAATGGTTACTGCATTTTGTGGCCTGCCATGGTCATTGTCTTCACTATCAGACTGCCCAAACATTCTGCTATACTCCCTCCTATTGTTACCGCAATGAGGGCACATGCTTGGTTTCCAAATTCCACTTCTATTCACTGTTAGCGGATAGCGTGGCAGTGTGTGAGAGAGACAGAACGTGATGCAGAGAATGAAAAAAGAGATAACGTGTAACACTGGAAGAGACTGAA
>NC_028351.1:6212661-6280672 GCF_000741045.1 Vigna radiata var. radiata | reverse complement strand
TCCACTTGTTGTTTCAGTAAATTCCAAACCGAGAAAGTAGTTAAGTTTTCCAAGATCAGTCATATCGTATTCTGCCCTCATCCTCGTCTTGAATTCCTCAACCGCCGTTTTAGAATTTCCAGTTACAAGCATATCATCGACGTATAGACATATCACTAAAACAATCTGCTGTGCTACTGATTTTATATACATCCCAGATTCCACTGAGGACTTTATACAGCCAAGTTTCAGAAGTAGCGCGTTGATGTGTTCATTCCAGGCTNGCGGTGCTTGCCTTAGTCCATACAGAGCTTTGTTTAACCTGTAAACCTTGTGTTCTTCACCCTTCCTTTCGAAACCAGGCGGTTGTCTTACATAAACTTCTTCCTTCAGAGGTCCATTCAGAAATGCCGATTTAACATCTAGTTGATGTATTTCCCANNTCTTGAGATTTGCTAGAGCAACCATTAATCTTACNGTTTCTAGCCTTGCGACTGGAGCAAACACTTCTGTGAAGTCTATTCNCGGTNTTTGTAGAAATCCCTTCGCTACAAGTCTTGCTTTGANNTTAGCAACCTCACCATTTGGTTTAAACTTCGTCTTGAAGACCCACTTNACTTCAATTGCTTGTTTTNGTCGAGGCAGCTCTACCAATTCCCAAGTTTTGTTTTTCTCGATAGCTTTTAATTCTTCAATCATGGCTTCTTTCCATTCCTTTATGCCAAGAGCTTGTTTCCAGTTGATTATTTCTGCATCAGNAAGAAACGCGATGTGTGCTTGATCTCCAGGGTCAGCTACATCATTGTCAGTAAACACTTCATAGTCAGCTAATCTTGAGGATGGAAATCTCGTCCTCTGTGATCTCCTATTATCCATATTGTCATGTGTTTCAGCTTGCTTATCATCAGGGGTCCAATCTTCCAACCAGCTTGAAGTAACAGCAGGCTTCTCTTGATCTGTTTCGAACTTCTTCCAATCAAACGTGGTTCTCTCATCGACAATAATGTCTCTGCTTATCACGATTTGTCTATTCGTTGGATTGTATAGCCTGTATGCACCTGTGGAATGGTATCCTATGAAGATAAAAGTCTCGCTTCTATCGTCTAACTTCTTCCTCTTTGCGTCTGGGATGTGCCTGTAACACACTGAACCAAAAACTTTAAAATGATTAACAGTTGGTTTAATACCTGTCCAGGCTTCCTCTGGTGTGCAGTTTTCTAAGACTCTTGTTGGGCTTCTGTTTAAGAGATACGTCGCTGTGGAGACAGCTTCTCCCCACAAGTAGTCTGGCAATTTCTTGCATTTTAACATACACCGGGTCATGTCCAGCAGTGTTCTATTTCTTCGTTCGGCCAATCCGTTGTGTTGTGGAGTGTAGGGAGCAACAACTTCATGTGTTATGCCACTGTCACTACAGTACTTGTTCATTTCGTGAGAGTTGAACTCTCCTCCACCGTCAGTTCTGAGTGTCTTGATACGCAGTCCAGATTGTCTCTCCACCATGACACAAAATTTGACAAAGCATGAGTAAACAGTTTTCTTTTCCTTAATCAGATAAATCCAGATTTTCCTGGTCCATTCATCAACAAAGATAAGGAAATACTTATTACCTCCAATAGATTCTTGCTCGAAGGGTCCACACACGTCTGAATAAACTAATTCAAGAGGTTGCTTGGCCTTCTTATGTGCCGTTTTCTTGAATTGTTTTCTAGTCTGCTTTCCAACTACACAACCTTCACATATCTTTCTTGGTGAGTGAATCTCAGGAATTCCTTCCACCATCTCTTTATCCTTCAACTGCTTCAAGCTTCTGAAGTTTAGATGTCCATAGCGGTGATGCCATAGCCACTCTTCTTCCTTGGTACTGATAGATGATAGGCATTGAACAGCTGCAGCATTAAGCTTCACCTTGAAAGTTCTGTTTCTGGACAACGGAGCTTTGAGCACGAAACGCCTTCTGTTATCAAATACTTCTATGTGCTTTTGATGCATGTTTATAGTATAGCCTTTTTCTAGCAATTGCCCAAGGCTAAGCAGATTGGTCTTCATATTTGGTACATACAGCACGTTGTTCATGAATGCTGGTTGTCCATCCTTACGTTTGATTAAAACTCTTCCAGCACCTTCAGCCATTATAACGCTGTTATCAGCGAATCTTACGGTGCTTCTGACATTCGGATTTAAGTCGATCAGCCACTCCTTCTTTCCTGTCATGTGGTTGGAGCAACCCGTGTCCAAATACCAAGTATCTTCTTCTTCTGCATGTCCTGCATCATGTGACAATAACACGTGTTCGATTGTTTCTTGACATCTGTCTTTATTGCAAGTCTCCTTTTCTTGTGTTGACTTCCACCGCTGCATTTCTTTATCAACAACTATAGTACTCATAAGAAGAACATGATCCAAATCAGAATCACCTGCTTCTGTTTCCTGTGCCAGATTCGCTTCATCCTCTTTGGTCTTCTTTACGGTTTCATTGTGCCAACATTCACTTGAGTAGTGTCCATACTTACTGCATGTATAGCATTGGATGTTTCTCTTATCTGTATTCTTTCTACCTCTTCCTCTTGAGATTTGCTTTCCACCCCTTTTGCTATNGNCNCCTTCTTCTCCNACATTCTGATCGGAAAAGTTCGNNTTCCTTCCTCCAGATCTGCCTCCCCGAGATCTACCTCTGCCTCTTCCAGAGCCACGTCCTCTGGGTTTAAAATTGCCTCTAGCTTGTAGTGCCTGATTAGAATCAAGACCAACTTCCTTCTCTGGCTTCTTTCTTTCAAGAAGACGTTGTTCGTGTGATTCCAACGAGTTCTGCAGTTCTTCAATCTTCATTTTCTCCACATCCTTGCTTTCTTCAATAGCTACCACGATATGGTCGAATTGCGGAGTCAGCGTTCTCAAGATTTTCGCCACGATTTTCTTATCTTTCACTACTTTGTCGCACGCTCTCATGGCGTTTACTATCATTTGGATTCTTCCGATATAGTCAACAACGGATTCTTGTTCTTCCATGCCCAAGAGTTCATATTGACGTTTAAGCGACTGTAGCTTAAGTTTCTTGACCTTACCTGTGTTGCCGTAGCCGTCTTGAAGAATATCCCAAATTTCCTTCGCCGTGACTGCCTTTGAAACTTTCTGGAAGATAGTGGCTGACACGCATTGATGCAGCAACATGCGGGCTTTACAATCTAATCTTTTGTTTTCTTTGTATTGACGCTTTGCCTCTTCAGAATCGCCCTTTGCTGGTTCCTTGAACCCCTTCTTGACCACCTTGTCCACTTCTTGAAAGCCGAGAATAGCGTCCATCTTGACGCACCAGTCATCGAATCCTTTTCCATCAAACACCGGGAGATTGTTGTGTATTACTCCAGCCATTTCTTCTTAATCTGTTTCTACTGATCCACCAGGCTTTCGAACGCAGCTCTTGATACCACTGTTAGCGGATAGCGTGGCAGTGTGTGAGAGAGACAGAACGTGATGCAGAGAATGAAAAAAGAGATAACGTGTAACACTGGAAGAGACTGAAAAAGTATTTCTATTATTGATAAAAGAGAGATAGAGAAAGGTGTATATATACAGAGTATGTGAAGCAAAATAACTGACACACGTCAGTTTAGTTTACAACTACAACATTCACTTCCTCGAACATGTATAGTAATCCAGAAACAGGGTGTGGTTCAGGACCCTCCACACTTATATCTAACTTTCCATCACAAACTCCAACTTTTGCCACAACAGAAAACCCAATATTTGATATATCTGTTGTTTCACTTGTTCGGTTAACAGCCGCAAATCCGTTACTACTAACAAAATAGTGTGCCACAGTCACTGCCTTGACAACATCAAAACTATCATCGTTTTTCTTACACTTCAAAACAAGAAGACCGCGCCTGTTTGCATTGCCATACAAGTAAACTTTGGTGTCCGTAACACCATCCCTTGCATCAACGTTCTTCTTTGTCTTCGTCCATGGGATGGGAATGCCAGACTCGTACGTTTCAAGAAAACCGCAGATTTTCCTTTTGAATATCACCAGGGATAGGCTTTGGAAGTTTGAGCATATTATGTTGTCATGGAGTACGAACGATACTACTCTGACATTGCCGTCAGTGGGAACATCTTTTTCTAACGTGAGTTTGCACTTTGATCCTTCAACGGTGTATAAAACTTCTGTGTTTTCGATATATGTTCCATTAGGAAACCTGCGAGAGATAAATGTCTTCATATTGATGGTAGCATATGTTCCCAGTTGAATTTGGGATGAAAGTGGAAGACTCCCTCTATGACGGAGAAAACCAGCAAGGTTGTTGTTTCCCATCTTTTTTATGTGTAGAATAGATGCAGCTTACCACAAAATGTTGGAATGGATCAGTCGAAGAAGGTAATGTGAAGTTATTCAAAAATATAATAATGGGAAACTCAAGTAAACTAGGTACATATTGTGCTCTGTGGTGAGCATGGTTGGGATGTTCATATCCCAAAACTATAAATACATTGATTATATAATCATATTTTGGCTCACTATAAGGAAGCGTTGTTCTTCAGCTCAGTAGCATCTAATTCTCTGTCATATTTTTCCAAACCACTTTTCTCTTTCTAGTGTTTATGCTGTTTTTTATTCTTCCACTTGCTTCATTCTTGATTCATCTACTTTTCCATTCTATTATATATGAGATTTCACATTCATACTTTTACTCTAACAAAATAATACATTCAATATATTGGTGCATACCCACATTAGATATAAAAGTCAAATTTAGATTTGGTTATCATCATAGGCGAGGTCTTGTACTTAAATGAGTGTAGCAAGTGGAAGATTAAAGAATCAAATGAAAAATAAAAGTGGGTTAGAAAATATGAAAGAGAGTGCAATGATGATTAATTCTATAATAATACTATTCTTGTTGTTTTGGAGTTGAAGAGTGTAAAAATTGGTAAGGAGCTGACACTAAGGCACTACTACTTTTGCTAAGAATATCGAAACAACTTTTAACAGATAAACTGAAACAACAGATATTGGTCTTCCAAGTGAGAGTAGCAGAGGTTTTACCAGCCTGATAATATAGTTGGCATGCCACCACGCTGCCACAGAAGGTAAAATAGTGGAAGAATTATATATTTTTCATCACATTCATCTTCTTCATTCTCATTTTTAAATTTTCTTACCTATGTTTAGGCAACATTTATGTATCTGTGATTTACTTGAGCATTACCTAAAATAAAAAATTATGTTTTTTATTTATTTATAAAAACAAATATATTGAATAGGGATTATCATAAGTTAGGCTGCTGTACTTAAATGAGTATAAGAAGTGGAAGATTAAAGAATCAAATGGGTAAAAAAAGAAAAGTGGTTTAGAAAATATCAGAGAGAATTAGATACTAGCTAGATTATTAAATTGATATGCCCAAACCTTCTACAATTATATAGCATAATGGCTTGCCTTTATTTCAACAATTATTTTCTTCATGATCATTCTTCTTACAAATTCCACACCACTTGTTTGATTCTTCATTATTCCTATTTCACCACAGTCTGTAGTATCCTCCTCTTCCACATTTCTTCCTCTTTCTCTGTTAAATCTGCCACCTTTAGAAGACTCACCAATATTCATTGATGTGAGAACATGATTTGGATTGACTTTTCAATATGACAACAATCTTTGCTCCTATGATCTAAGTGACCTCATCAACCCTATAAGTCATGAGTGACAAATCCTTGGTTTTTTCTATAACAATCACCATAGGGTCAAATTTTCAGTCAACTTAATAAGAATTTTATCCGTTATTCTTCTATCATCTTGTATCTTCATTGTACTTCATTTGATTCACCAATTCAGATAATTTGTTAAAGTATTCATGCAAATTTCCTTTTCTTTCATTTCTTCATCCTAAATAAATCTCTCTTGAGAGAATGAAGTTTGACTGTTTTCTCACCTTTGAATATCCTTCAAACTCTTATTAAAGAGTGTCTTATGCTTCCTTGGTTGTTTTTGCTTTCATTATCCATGGAAGTCTGGCTACTGATAATCCTCTTTGAATAAGGAACTCCAAAATCTGTTATTTTATTTCTTTCCACTGCTGCTTGTTGTGCAGATGCAGTGGCTTCATCATCATATTTTGTTTGTGCGAGTCACATCCAAAGATGTAAACAAAACTTTCCAATTTAATACTCCAAAACCATATTTTTCTCATTCGAATAAAGAGTTGGACATTGCCATGAATTTTGTTGTAGATGTTGAAGTATTTATGCCCGTTATATCCTACTTTGATGTTTTTTTCTTGGTGTAAGAACCCGGCTGTGACACCACTTTGTTGGTGATATCTAGTAAATGTAATATTTTGTAGTATAAAATAAAATATAGAATATGAGGAAGAGAATTTGGAAATTGGGGTCATCTCTCTTTCTATTATTTTCTTTCTAGCTTGAGTTATACATTTTGTAGTACATTCAAACTTTCTTAAAATTCTACAAACTAACACATTATTCAACATACATATATATTGAGAGAGAAACACACAGAATTAGGGTCTTCACTCAATTAAAACCATAGAAATTTCTGCATCTGATGTAACTACCATTAGCATGCCCTCTGAACCTTCCATCGTTTGCAATGGTCGCTGCATTTCGTTGGTTACCAAGACGTGGTGGTAAGGAAACAACATCGTCTTCACTATCAGACTGAGAAAACATTCTGCTATGCTCCCTCTGAATGTTCCGACAATGAGGACACATGCTTGGCTTCCAATTCCCAGTTCTATTAACTTCATCGAACATGTGTAATAATGCAAAAACAGGGTGTCGTTCAGGACCCTCCACTGTTATGTCATAGTTTCCATCACACCTTCGAATCTTTGTCACAACAGAAAACCCAATATCTGTTGTTTCACTTGATCTGTTAACACCCACTGATCCGATACTACTAACAAAATAGTGTGCTATAGTCACTGCCTTAGCATCACGTTCATGATAATTGTTTTTCTTGCACTCCAAAACAAGAAGACCACACCTGTTTGCAGTGCCATACAAGCAAACTTTGGTGTCCGTAACCCCACCGCATGCATCAAAGTTCTTCCCTGTCTTCGTCCACGCGTTGGAATACTTATCCAAAAGTAACACGTTAAGCAAATCAGTTCCATCTTTGAATATCGGAATGGTTAGTTTCTTTTGGCCTGAACATATTACGCTGTCATGGAGTTCAAACCCTAGCGCGTTGACATCGCCGTCATACATAACCTTCCTTCTGAACACGAGTTTGCACTTTGACCCTTCAACGGTGTATAAAACTTCTGCGTTTTCGTCATATGTTCCATCACTAGTCCTGCGAGAGATTGTCTTCATGTTGATGGTAGCATCTGATCCCAGTTGAATATGGGATGGAAATGGAAGACTTCCTCTTAGACGAAGAGAACAACCAACGTTGTTGTTTCCCATCTTTTTGTGTGTAGAATAGATGCAGCACACCACAAAATGATGGAATGGATCAGTTTAAGAAGGTAATGTGCAATTATTCAAAATGTAATGGAAAAGTCAAGTAAACTAGATACATATTGTGTTCTATGATGAGCATGGTTGGGATGTTCGCATGCCAAAACTATAAATAAAGTGATTATAGAATCATATTTTCACTCTCACTGAGGGAAGCTTTGTTCTTCAGCTTATTATTATAATTCACTAGCATCTAATTCTCTCTAAACCACTTTTCTTTTTATGGTGTTTATGCTGTTTTTTATTCTTCCACTTCTTGTTTCTTTGATTCTTGATCCATCTACTTTTCGATTCTATAACGCAGTGTTAGTTTTTTTCTTTAACAGTATAGTTTAAAAACCAGTTTTGGGGTGGTTTTTTTAGCACAACTTAATTCTAGTTTTAAAATCACTTTCTCTCAGTATTTTTTATAATTGAAAATTGAATTTATAATATTTTTAAATGAATAAAATATACTCTGCAACTAAATATATTTATGTTTAAAAATTATATTTTTAGCATGAGGAGTTGTCCTTTCAGAACTCCTTTAAATTTCTACAACATTCAATATTTTATTATTATATATTAACCACAGTTATCACACATGAATGTATAATTTACAAAAGCTTTGTTAAAAGAATATTTTACTTTGAATATTATTGGCTTAAATTTCGTATATGCAATTGCTAAAAACTGGACCATGTCACTAGTTTTATCTTTATGTAAAGTTTACATTGAAAGTTTAATTTAAGACATGTACAAGTATTTCAATATTTCATCTTAAATTAATATATTTTAACAGAAACTAAGTAAAATATAATCAATGATTAATTTTACTAAAATAAAACTATGAAACTATATCGAAATGTTTTTTTTATCATAAATTCAAGATAATAATCACTCACCACCAACATTATTATTAATTACATCAATTTAAAGTTTACCAGTCTCCTTCGAAACACGTTTTTTTTTTTTTTACTTTTTTAATAAAGAAGCTTCTAATTCCCTTTTAAAAAAAATAAAAATTGGCGGTGCTCTATAACATGTACATTCTACTACCACAAAGTGTGAAAAAAAATAAAACCCAGTAAGCCAATGTTATGTGCATTTATATAATACACTTGCATCTAAGTGTTACTGTTTTATAATATATAGGCCATTTTAATTTATTTATTTCTTCGTAATATTATCTGTTCTTGTCAATTATAGTTTCTCACATTTATTTTTAATTGCTCATGTTTGAAGGTAGCTAATGCTAAGATCGTGTCTCTGAATTAATTATATATATTCTCTTTATTGTTTCCATCATAAACTATATTATGGCATGAATGACTGCAGTATTGCATCAATTTTATTTTGATTTTACCTCATTTTCTTTCGGTACATTCAAAAATACACAGAAAATATTTCCCACTAGACAGAAATGAATCAAACAAAGTGAAAGAATAACGAATAATAGGGACGATATGGATCTTGTGAAAGAATAAAGAAGGTTTTGATCTTGATCTTGTTAATGCGATTTATGAGGGCACACTATTAAGCAATATGATCGACATGAACAATTGATGTTTGTTTTTTTGTAGTGTTTGGACTTTATAACTCAAGTTTGAGACGGATTAGATCAAATGTTAAGACGAATTAACTTGGAATCAAATGTCGAGACGAGTTAGGTTGGATTAGTGGTTAATACAAGTCATGTAAGATTGAAGGTTGAAAAGGTAAGGTCGAACCTAAGGTTGAGACAAGCTAGGATAGACAAAAGATTGAGACGAGGTAGGTCTTGCAAAAGATTGAAACAGGTTTGGACCAAAATTCGATCGAATTCGTTTGGAATGTCCACAATCAAAACTTGGTTGAGTCAGTTCCAATTGAAATTCGGTCAAATTCGATTGTAATGGCCATGATCGAAACTCAATCGAGGTCTATCCCGATCAAAATTCAATTGGATTCACTTAAGTTGACCCAGAACGAATTCGACTAGGATTCGACTAGGATGAATACGCCCAAAACTTGGTGGAGTTGGTCCCCCTAAACTTTGGCCAAGTTGGTCTTAATCGAAATTCAATCAAGTCGACTCCACTAAAAAGTTGGTCAAATTTGACAGGAGGTCACCACGGCTAAAACTCTCTCGAGTCAATTCTCATCGAAATTTAATTGAGACAACATTGCCAGTCAAAAATCATGACGACACAATTGAAACTCAGTTGAGTCTATATGATTAAAAGTCTATCCCTTTTAAGATATTTTATTTCACAAACTTAATAACTTCAATTATCACAAATCTTATTTAAATCAATATTTTAAACACAAAATCAATTAAAATTTTGATATTAAACCTAACATAAAGACATAAATATACACTCATCCATTAATTTAATATTTTTCTTATTTTCTTTCATTGGATTCAAACAAATTCAAAGGAAAGATTCCCCACTCCGCTTCATAAAAAAGAATCAAACAAGTGGAAGAATAAAGAATAATAGAGATGATATTGATTTGATGTTGCTAGTTCCATGGCAGTGGGTTTTCTGTAGTTTGGACTTTATATTATTACAATGTTTCGATATCTTTTGTTAGCATTTTATCTTTCATGCGTGTGCATGCCTCATGTTTCATACTCCAAATAATGCAACCACAAAAATAAAAGAAAATTTCTCAATACAATGTGGTATAAAAAATCTAGTGGATCTTATTTATGTTGGAAATATAACTTTCATGTGGTTTGATTTCTTTGAAATCTGAAATCATTAAGGAAGAATTGTGTGGGGTTCAAAACAACAACAATAATTAATGAGCTCCCTTCAGACAAACTTATCCATTATAATCTATCAATAAAGTTCTTGTGATAGAGTGGACCCTTTTTTATTCAACAAATATTTTGTTAATTTAGCTTTATCTATCTTTTACTTTAATAATTTTATTTTTACTTTTTTAATATAAAAGTAAGAAATTCACAATTTCTTACATATATAATAGGCAACATTAACATGGTCATAAAAATATATATACATACACGAAATTAGGGTTTTTTCTCAGTTAAAACCGTAGAAATTTTTGCATTTGATAATACTTCCATTAGCATGTCATTTGAATCTTTCATCATTGGCAATGGATGTTACATTTTGCTGAGTATCTAGAGGTGGTGGTAAAGGAACACCATCGTTGTCTTCACTATCAGACTGCATTCTGCAATGTTCTCTCTGAATGTTAATACAATCTCTGAATATTATGCTGTCATGGAGTACGAACACTACCAAGTTGACATTGCCGTCATTCAAAACGTATCTTTGTAACGCGAGGTTGCACTTTGACCCTTCAACAGTGTATAAAACTTCTGCTTTTCGGCATATCCTGCTTCAAACCTGTGAGAGATAGATGTCTTCATGTTGATGGTAGCATATGTTCCCAGTTGGTAGCACTGTTCTTCAGCTTATTATTATAATTCAGTAGCATCTAATTCTGTCATATTTTTCCAAACCGCTTTTGTCTTTCAATATATTCGTGCATCACCCACATTAGATATAAAAGTCAAATTTACACGTGGTTATCATAAGTTAGGCTGCTGTACTTAAATGAGTATAAGAAGTGGAAGATTAAAGAATCAAATGGGATACTAAAAAAAGAAAAGTGGTATAGAAAATATGAAAGAGTATCGAAGAATAATGCTCCTTTTTATATTACCTATTTTGAACATGAAAAAGGATTGGATTACAATTTGTGATTCTTTGTCTGCAATCATATGATAGTTGAAACTCTTGTCCAAAATACAAGACATTTTTATCTTCAGACTTGAGATACATTTTCTAGTACATTCAAACTTAAAATTCTACAATACTAACATATTATTGAACATATATATTGAGAGAGAAACACACAAAGTTAGGATCTTCACTCAATTAAAACCATAGAAATATTTGCATCTGATGGAACTACCATTAGCATGCCCTCTAAACCTTCCATTGTTGGCAATGGTTGCTGCATTTCGCTGGCTACCAAGACGTGGTGGAAAGGGAACAACATCGTCTTCACTGTCAGACTGCAAAAACATTCTGCTATGCTCCCTCTGAATGTTACGACAATGAGGGCACATGCTTGGCTTCCAAATCCCACTTCTACTCACTTCACCAAACATGTATAATAATGCAGAAACAGGGTGTCGTTCAGGACCCTCCACTGTTATATCAAACTTTCCATCACAGACTCCAACCTTTGTCACAACAGAAAATCCAATATCCGTTGTTTCACTTGATCTGTTAACAGCCACTGATCCTTTACTACTAACAAAATAGTGTGCTATAGTCACTGCCTTAGCATCAGCTTCATGAGAATCGTTTTTCTTGCACTCAAAAACAAGAAGACCACACCTGTTTGCAGTGCCATACAAGTAAACTTTGGTGTCCTTAGCCCCACCCCATGCATCAACGTTCTTCCTTGTCTTCGTCCACGCGATGGAACACGTAAACGCATCGGGCACGTGAAGCAAACCAGTTTCCAATTTGAATATCGGCAGGTGTAGGTCTTCTTCGTCTGAACGTATTATGCTGTCATGGAGAAGGAACGATACCACGTCGACATTGCCGTCAAAGCAAACCGTCCTTCCTAACATGAGTTTGCACTTTGACCCTTCAACGGTGTATAAAACTTCTGCGTCTTCGATGAATGCTCCAACACAGGGAGAGATAGATTTCTTCATGTTGATGGTAGCATCTGTTCCCAGTTGAATATTGGATGAAAATGGAAGACTCCCTCTATGATGGAGAAAACCAGCAACGTTGTTGTTTCCCATCTTTTTTGTGTGTAGAATAGACGCAGCACACCACAAAATGATGGAATGATCAGTTGAACAAGGTAATTAATGTGCAGTTATTCAAAAAATATTGGAAAACTCAAGTAAACTAGGTACATATTGTGTTCTGTGATGAACATGGTTTGGATGTTCACATGCCAAAACTATAAATAAACTGATTGTAGAATCATATTTTCATAGCGTTGTTCTTCAGCTTATTATTATAATTCAGTAGCATCTAATTCTCTGTAATATTTTTCCAAACCACTTTTCTTTTTCTAGTGTTTATGCTGTTTTTTATTCTTCCACTTCTTGTTTCTTTTATTCTTCATCCATTTACTTTTCAATTCTATAACGCAGTGTTAGTTTCTTTCTTTAACAGTATAGCTTCAAAACCAGTTTAGGAGTGATTTTTAGCACAACTCAATTTTTAAAATCACTTTCTATTACTATTCTTTATAATTTAAAATTGAATTTATGCTGTCCGTAACGCCATTCCTTGCATGAATGTTCTTTGTCTTTTTCCACGCGATGTTAGAGTTGAACAGGAAAAGAAAATGGGTATCGGGTTTGAGTATGTTCAGGGATTGCATTTCTTTGTCTGAACATATTATGCTGTCTTTGGTAACACTTCTTCATGACGCGAGGTTGCACTTTGAGCCTTCAGCGGTGTACGAAACTTCTACCATTTCGACATATGATCCATCATCCAACTTGTGAGTGATAGATGTGGTCATGTTAATGGTAGCATATGTTCCAAGTTGGAGATGGCATGGAAATGGAAGACTCCTTCGGTGATGCTGAAAACAAGCAACATTGTTGTTTCCCATCTTTCTGTGTTCAGAATAGATGCAGCTCATCAAAAAACGTTGGAATGGATTAGCTGAACAAGGTAATATGCAATTATTCAAAAAACATTTATAATCAGATTTATACAAAATAAATACATAATAACTACACTCAAAACTTGCAGAGAAGGATGAAATTGTTACTTGGAGCTATGTGTGTTGTTTTTATAGTTAACATTGTCATTTTAAAGGTCTGTTTAGGTTGATCTTAGTATGTGGCTGCATGTTTTGGTTTCGTAATGTCAAGGTGAAGGTGAAGGTGAATGTTAAGGTTCATGCAATGTCAAGGTTTTTATGTAATGTGAAGGTTTATGTAATATGAAGGCGTTAATGTGAAATGTTAAATATAGTATCTGGTTTCATTTTAAAATGTCCAATAAAGTGAGACTTATCATCAAATATTGTCCCAACTTCCCACTTATAATCTGTCATACTTTTTTGCTTCTCATATGTCTGAAATGGACCTGGTTGTCGTCTATCTTCACTCTCGTTCTCACTACCACTGTTTTGTGGACTTACTAAGACATTAGAATGTCATTCATCATCTGACAACCCCCTACAATTGACCTCAGTCCTACACTCTTCATCATTGTCCTCCAAATCAAAACCCATTTCTTCTTCCTCCTCCTCCTCCACGTACTCATCACCACTAAGATGATGCATATGCCCTTCATCCTCACTCTCTACTTCAACTTCATTGTCCCTTTCACCATCACTCTCTACTTGAACCTCACTCTCTACTTCAACCTCATTGTTCAGTCCACACTCACTTTCTACTTCATTTTCAACTTGTGTCTCCACTACAATTTCTTCCTGGACTCCAGCATCCACCTCATTTCCAGCACTATCTTCCTCACTTTTATCACTCTCATTAACCAACTCACCCTGAGTCAACAACAACTGCACCCCTACTTCAGGTTCGTTATCTTTTACAACCTCTGCATGGTCCACGCCATGCACAACATACAAGTCAACTTTCCCAAAATACTTTCCCACCCCCATCATATTCATTGCTCCTTTATCATCATACACTTCATGCAACACATTATCTATGCTGTAAAACAATTGTTTCACGTGAAGGTACCCCAAATCTTTTAATGCACCAATTATTTCAAAATAGCTCCATTTATCGGGATCAACGTCCCAATAAACAATATCTCCATTTATATAGTTAGGGTACTGTGTTATCAAGGTCCCACCATGGTGGACCACAACCTCAATTCTTTTCTCAGACATCTCAAAGGGGGACCACTAAAATAACTTAAAAAACCAATAATGGGACCACGGTAAACAACAAAATCCGACAATAACGCCCTCTGTCTTCCACAACCAAAAAGCCCACAACAAAAAAAAATGATATTTAACACACAATACAACGCACTACAACAGCAAATAAACAACTTTTTATACTACCCAAAATCAGAGTAAAACGAGGAATATATTCCTAACAGAACATCAAATTAAACCCTAACCCCCCAAAAACAAACATAAACAACAGCATAGCCTTAGAAAGTGAACCCTTACCTCACCCCCGTGCAATGTTGAACTACCACCTTCAAGCAATCACCACTGATGTGATCTCCAATTGCGACAAATGAACAGCAGATGAACAACCCAGAGCCTTCTCTCCAATCGCGACAATTGAAAAACAATTAGGGTTGGGGGTTTTTTAATTACCCTAATTTTCTAATTTGATTTTAATTAGGGGTTTTTTAATTACCCTTAAATGTTTTCAAAAAGTCACGTCATATAAATTTTAAACATGTGGATAGACGTTTGCCACGCTAGCAACTTCACCGTTAAGAATGTAACGTCGTCTGCCATAGGGACCATTTTGAACAACATTTAATGAAATATGGGACCAAAGTGATTTTTTTTCCAAAGATGTGATCATTTTGAACAAAAGCCCCAAAAGATGGGACCAAAAGATGTATTAAACCCTAAAATTTTATCAAGTTGGTTCTAACTGAAATTCGATCGAGACAACAATGTTAGTACAATCACAATCAAAACTCAATTGAATTGATCCTGATTAAAACTCAACCCTTTTTAAGACATTTTATTTCACAAACTTAATAAATTCAATTATTGAAAATCTTATTTAAATCAATATTTGAACACACAAAATTAATTAAAATTTTGATATTAATCCTAACATAAAGAAATAAATATACACTCATAAGTTAATTTAATATTTTTCTTATTTTCTTTCATTGGATTCAAACATATTCAAAGGAAACATTCCCCACTCCACTTGATAAAAAAGAATCAAACAAGTGGAAGAATAAAGAATAATAGACGATATTGATTTGATCTTGCTATAGTGCCATGACAGTGTGGGTTTTCTGTAGTGCTTGGACTTTATATTATTATAAGATGTTTCTGTATCTTTTGTTAGCATTTTATCTTTCATGCGTGTGCATGCCTCATGTTTCATACTCCAAATAATACAACCACAAGAATAAAAGAAAATTTCTCAATACAATGTGATATGAAAAATCTAACACAGTGGATCTTATTTATGTTGGAAATATAACTTTCATGTGGTTTGTTTCTTTGAAATCTGAAATCATTAAGGAAGAATTGTGTGGGGATCAAAACAACAACAATAATTAAATAATTAATGAGCTCCCTTGAGACAAACTTATCCATTATAATCTATCAATAAATTTCATGATATAGAGTGGACCCTTTTTTATTCAACAAATATTTTGTTAATTTATTTTTATCTATCTTTTACTTTAGTAATTTTATTTTTACTTTTTTTAATATAAAAGAAACAAATTCACAATTTCTTACATATATAATAGGCAACATTATACAAGGTCTTAAAAATATATATACATACACCAAAATCAGGATCTTCTTGTTGAATTGCAAGCAAACACTGGCTTATAAGCCTTACAACTTCCCAAAACAAACTAACTGAAGCTTACGTACTTGTTAAGCAACTAAAGTAATTGGAATCCAGTCCTATACATAGGAATTTTTATTTCCTGATATTTTGATAATTTTTTTTACCATACGTATCATTATTTTATTAATATGTTTAAATTTATATTTAAAATATATATTTAAAATATATTTAAAATATATTTAAAACAGACTACAATATAAAAAAGGTTATATTGTAAGAACTTTTTACTAAACCTTGGAATCTTTCCTGTATGGAAATGAATGTTGCATTTTGCTGGCTGTCTATACGTATTGGTAAGGGAACATCATGGTTGTCTTCTCTCAATTAATAATTAATAACAATGAAATTTCGGCCTACCCAAGCACCACAACCAGGCCCTTGGAAGCTTCCACTATTGTCAATGGTTACTGCATTTTGTCGCCTGCCATCGTCGTTGTCTTCACTATCAGACTGCATTCTGCGAAGCTCTCTTCGGATGATACGGCAATGAGGGCACATGGTTGGCTTCCAAATCCCATTTCTACTCACTTCATCAAACATGAATAACAATGCAGAAACATGGTGTGATTGAGGACCCTCCACTGTTATATCATACTTTCCATCACAAATTCCAACCTTTGTCACAACAGAATATCCAATATCTGTTGTTTCACTTGAGCTGTTACTACTAACAAAATAGTGTGCTATAGTCGCTGCCTTAGCATAACGTTCACGATAATAGTCTTTCTTGCACTCCAAAACAAGAAGACCACACCTATTTGCAGTGCCATACAAACTTTGGTGTCCGTAACACCACCCCATGCATCAACGCTCCTCCTTGTCTTCGTCCACTCGATGAAACACCCACGCCATTCGTCCACGTTAAACAAACCAGTTCCCTGTTTGAATATCACAAGGCTTAGTTTTCCTTTGCCTGAACATATGTCCTGGAGTCGGAACGTTAGCACGTTGACATCGCCGTCGCAAATAATCCTTCCTAACTCGAGTTTGCACTTTGACCCTTCAACGGTGTATAAAACTTCTGCGTTTTCAACATGCAATCCATCACTAGTCCTGCGAGAGATTGTCTTCATGTTGATGGTAGCATCTGTTCCCATTTGAATATGCGATGGAAATGGAAGACTCCATCTTAGACGGAGAAAACAAGCAACGTTGTTGTTTCCCATCTTTAAAATAGATGCAGCACACCATAAAATGTTGGAATGGATCAGTTGAACAAGGTAATGGAGAGTTATTCAAAAATATAATAATGGGAAACTCAAGTAAACTAGGTATATTGTGTTCTGTAGTGAACATGGTTGGGATGTTCATATCCCTAAACTATAAATATACTGATTATAGAATCATATTTTCTCTCACTATAAGGAAGCGTTGTTCTTCAGCTTATTAATTCAGTAGCATCTAATTCTCTGTCATTTTTCCAAACCACTTTTCTATCTAGTGTTTATGCTGTTTTTTATTCTTCCACTTGCTTCATTCTCTGCCTTCTCAGTTACCTTCATAATAAAAACACTTTAATTTTATGTTTCTTAATTTTTATTGTTTGTATTCTCATTTATCATGTTAATTCTTATGATATGTAAACAGCAGGAGCATTGATGAAGCAATTAAAAGTGCCAAAAATAGTATGTTTATATTTTGGACAATGATATTTTAACAACACTTTTTGACAACTTTTTTTATAACAGGACACGTGTCACCATTTCATTTGTCTGTTTGAATTTATTTTAAAAGAATATTTGAAACGAACTAATCATAAACTGCCACGTATGCGTTGTCAAAAAGTTGTCAAAAAAAAGTTGTTAAAGAGACTTTTTCCTTATATTTTTCATGTAGTGCCAATAATAACCATTGGACAATGATATCTTGACAACACTTTTTGACAACTTTTTTTACAACGTGACACGTGTCATCATTTTATTGATTTATTTGAATTTATGTTTAAAAAATATTTAAAACGGATCAATCACAAACTATCACGTATACGTTGTCAAGAAGTTATTAGAAAAGTGTTGTTAAAAAAAATAAAGAATAATAAAGATGATGTTGATCTTGCTACTGCCATGACTGGTGGACATAGAGGTGAAGGTAGAACAACACAAAAATTAAATTTATAATGTTTTTTTTAAATAAATAAAATATACTCTGCAACCAAATATATTATTGTTTCAAAATTACCTTTTGAACACTAATGACTTTAGTTTAGTACTAACATAAAATATGCAATTTTAAAATGTTTAATATTTCTATAAATTTTATATTGAACTTTTAATTTAAGACAAGCTTGTTACATTATCAATAGTGATTATTAATAAATAAAGTTGGTTACATATTCAAATATATTTATATTATATATGAATTAATATATAACTTTATGATATCATCAACCAGTATTTCAATATTTTATCTTAAATTAATATAATTTTGACAAAAAAAACAAGTAATATCTAATCAACGATTAATTTTACTAAAATAAGACTTAAAAAATATTCAAATGTTTTGATTTTAATTTCAATATATTAATCGCTTAACTACAGCTTGAATATTAATCATATAAATTTAAGATTTAGATGTCTCTTTGCTTTCCTTTTCAATGAACTTTTCTTTTCCTTCTCTTTTTAAAGGAAAGAAACCTATTCAAAAACAGAAAGCTACATAATAATTATTGAATGTAATAATTCTTTTCTGTACCAATAGCCATAAACATTGAGCAAATGAATTCACTATCAGAAAGTTTGTGCATTTGAAAAGCATCCAAATCAGAAAAAACATTACAACTCTAGAAAATAAGACAACTTATTTGAATATTTTCCTACAGTAATACTGATGAGTGATGTTACTAATGTTACACTGGAGTTTCTTTGGAGGCTAGCATTACAATTACAATAGATGACGTAATGTTAAACTTCATAGGTCAATATACTAGAACTTGATCCGTCCCTTCGTCTATGTCTCTTTTGACGAATGTGCCAAAAACTCAATAGCAAAATACCTGTTAAAAGTAAAATACATGAAGCATAAAGAGCATAAATATAGTAGTCTAAAAGTGGAGGTTAAAAAAACATGTATTTTACTAACCAGTTACTGCAAAAACAAAAGGAACTAGCCAATGACCAACAACCAGCATGGGTGCATCACGCTACAGATTATCAAAGAATCCACAATATCAGTAATATGAAGTATCTGATCACAAAAATAAAGATAAACAGTAAATGACCAATACAATAGTTGTTCCTTTTCATACCTCATAGAACAGGCCTAAGTAGCTATTCCCCGTAGAATCACCCTTTCCTTTTATAATAGGTCTTCCTCTTACTTGCAAGCTGTAGCCCTTAGTTCCCCACATTTCAAACCTTGTGTCAGTCCCACAAATCAATTCCTTACCCACAATAGCTGAATATGCAGAGAAATTTATATCAGTTCTGCGGGATGGTAAGCGATTGTCAGCTTCATACAAGGAAGAATCTTGTTTAATTGAATCAGAGAAAAGTGTTGGATCTCTAACATCTTCACTAGTAAAATCCAGTATTTTCCTCAGAAGGGTAAAACAATTTGTCATCATATGACTGCTGTCCAAACAATTGGAATCCCCATACACAGCTATGCGACCTTCACCCATTGCCATGAGACCAAGAATTGGAGAATCTGCCTATTTCACCAAAAGAAAACCATATTTTGAAATTAGAAAGTATCTTTTATTTAAAATCTTTTATTTCTTCAGAGACTACATTTATCAATGCTTATTTTAACATGAATAATTAATGAAATAGGTGTCATGTCACACCTTGGTTGAGCCAGAAGTTAGCAGCAAACTCTGTGTGGCTTCACTTTTTGAACTATCTAAGAAGGGAAAGCTATGAAGATAACCACCCCTCGGAAACCTCGCTATAATTGTCCCAGATGCATACCGAATCCGCTCACCCAAAAGCGAAAAATCACCATTCAGAATCTTATCTCCAAAAGCAATCCCAAATGGAGCCAAAAGATCATTAAGTGCAGGAATATTAGCACCTCCAGTGACTGGGGTCCACCAGCTCCCTGTAATGTCATAAAAGAAACTCATATTTGCCATGGAATCTACATTATACCACTCAGCAAAGACCGCTAATCCAAGTCCAGTATTTACAACATCATCTCTTAGTTTTTCAATCTCCTCAGGAAAGTACTCATCCTCAAGATCCACCAACAAAAGTGTCCCATAATGCCGAGCATCAAAGCATGTAAGAGGAGAACCAAGTGTTTCAATGTAGTAACCAGCATCTCGTAATATGTTGAACATGATGTGAAAATTTGTATGCAAATGATCCCCATTCCAGTCAAAAGTTTCATTAGGAACATCCAAGGAATCTCTAGGAATATATCCAGGTGGGTATTTGATATTGTGAAACTGATCCCACAAAATTCGTTTAGAACGTTGTGGTGTTGGTACCACGTTTAATTTTAATTGAAGCACACAGATGCTAACTCGAGGGTCCTTCTCTCCCTGAGCTGGGGGGCTAGAGACCTCGAGAGTCACATTACCTTCAATCTTACCAGAAAACTGTGCACCTTCTTCCTTGATTTGCATGTGAAGAGCCAAATAACCAGTCCAAGGCCAAATTATCTCAGAATAAGTAAAATGTATGCTTAGAAGATTCCCTTCTTCATCAAAAGGGTGCCATGTTGGTGGACTCTCAACGTATCCAATAACACCCATTCCATTCAAAATGGTGGCATTGAAGATGACAGGCATGGCACCTGCATAGAGTGGCTGACGACAAAATGGCCATGTGTAAGGACAATCTGTATAATCAAGAACACTGGGAAATATGCTTGTCCTAGGTTTGTAGCTCTTAAGAATCTCATATGATGCTAACCTGAAAATTACATAAACAAATATAAAAACATGATTTAAGAACAGTCAGATAATCTGTCAAGTCCAAAATACTTTTTGGAATTTTAAAATCATTATAGTTGAAAAAAGTCAAACCCAAAAATGCCAAAAGCTATTTGGTTGTTGTCCTTTAGGTCCTCACAGGAAGCTCACTAAAGTTGTTTCCAAAACCAAGAAACTCAGTTTTGGCTAAAACTACATGGACCTATTTAAAAGGTTTCCATATAGTATTGGGACATTACGATTGTTTATGTACCTGACAATTACAATTGTTTATATATCTGGTCCGCTTGAGCAGAAAATTGGTGAAATGGTCAAATGGCTAGTACAGTTAACCCAAACATCAAATATTATAAACGGGTAGAAACCTGTTAATAACTTCTTTTCATTTCTATTCTTATAAAAAAATTTGGAGTTCTGCTCTTGCGTTTTAAGTCAACAAAACCTCTATGATGGGACTTGGTTGTTGATTTACTTTGGACTTTTATTCATTAAAATTTGTGGACTTCTTGTTTTATTTTGCTTAATTATGGTATTGAATTAGTATGATATTTACAAGTATTATTTCTTTTTCATATGAAGTAGACTCTTAAAAGTCCACAAGCTGAGTTTATGAAGCCCCCACCTACATAGACTCTCAAGTTCACTAACCTCGCATATATGTCTACAATCTGATCAAATGTGGTTTGACATGCACTCATGCTAATTCACCTCCCAGCATGGTTCCTAAAATGCTGAGAACTATCATAGAAACAATAACTCAGCAACCATCTTTGCTATGGTAAATTATGTGTCCCATTAATATACATCTTAAAACCAAATAAAATAGAAAGGTAAACGAGAACATACAGATCAACTCTGCCAGCACCCTGTTCATACATGTTAGGCCCAGAAAGCTTTGCAGCTCCCTCAACCAATGCTTGTTTCATGCTTGCCGGGTTTAAGATATTTTTTCTCTCTCGATCAGGGATGACACTGACAAGCAAACATACAACACCAGCAACTACAGGACTAGCAATACTAGTTCCCGATAAGCGTTTACAGCCTGCACTAACTTTTGATCCCATAATGCCCCGTCCATATGCAACTATGTCTGGCTTCACACGACCATAACTACAAGGTATATATGCCAATATAATTTAAAATATTATTAACAAGAAAGCAAACTTGCATACAAATTAAAGATGTTACAGAAAAGAAAAACAGAGGACAACAATAACTCATGTATTTTCACATTAGTTAAACATCTAACATACCATTGTACAATGACCTACGATTCATAAAAAGTTCATCAATTCTTTTCATAGGATCGCTACAAATTGTAAGTGGAGATTCTTTCTCAACAAAATATGGGTAATTAGTTGTTTGAACTCAAATATCCATTCTTCACACACTAAATCTAATTGCATAAACAAAAAACTAGGGAAAAAAAATACAAAAGTCATCATCAGAAATATTTAACAAATGACAATAGAGCAGAAACAATGAAATATAAACAAATAAGAGAATGTTACCCATGAGGAAGCTCCCAAGTACTCATGCCACGTGAGGAAAAGGACGCTATATGGTCACTATAGTCAATACCACCAACACCAATGACATCACTTTGATCTGCTGGATTGTTCAAAGTTCCATAAAATGGTCCATTATTTCCAATTGCAGAAACCATGATTATATTATTTGCTGATATCTCCCATATCTGTTACCAGAAAGTTCTATAAAAGGACATTTCTGTACTATGTGAAAGAAATAATTATTACTGCATACAAGTATCAGAAACAAATAATGGCTTCTTTAAATATAAGAGTTACAGCAGAGAAACTAACATGTCATGTTAAACCATTCACCAAATAATACCATCATATCTTCATAAGTAATATATCTTAAATTTCTACCCCGGGATAAGAAAAATATAGAACCTAGTAATAATATTGAAATAGTGAGAAGGAACATATCGGCACAAGAAATTTACCTTTTCAACAAACGGGAGATCCAAGTAATCACGTCCACCTAAGCTCAAATTTAAGACATCCATATTGGTTGCAATTGCGTAGTTGAAGGCATCAAGGAACCATGATGTATATGTTACCTGCAACAGGCTGAATGGAATCTTCTCAAAATCTTGCCAACCATTCTAGAATAAAATAATTATAAGCAGAAAAACTAGAAAAAAAAAAAATAATAAATAAATAAATAAAACACAGCATGCATTTAAAACTGATGGAGATACATCTAGGTTCTTCCTTTTGAGCTTGATAGCTTTTATCATTTGTTCTTAAACTTTTGTTCATTGTTGTATCATGCATCTATAATATATTGGTGTCTGGGTGAAAGAAATGACATTTCCATGCAGAAACAAGTTTTAAAATCAACCCCCTCCCACTTCCAAAGTGGGAAAAGAGCTCAACAATAGCAACCAACAGGCATTACCTGGGCATCAGTGAACACTCGAAATGCATATATCTCTACGTCTGGTGCAAAACCAAGACACTCAGAATTTACACCAGCAATTACACCCGCAACAAAAGTCCCATGTCCATGATTATCATTCAACTTATCTTCATTGGTCCAATTAGTACACTCCTGTAAATTACCTCATCACTCAACTCATCCACGGTCAACCAAAAGCAATAATTTCAAATCAATAATTACCTTGATGTTACGAAAATGAGGGTGATCAGCCTGAATGCCAGTATCAAATATAGCCATTTTGACCTTGGCACCAGTGTACCCTTTGGCCCAAAGATCTTCAGTCCCAAACATTGAAGTAACTTGTGATCTCTGCCAAAACACAAAAACCTCAAATATAATTTTCATGTATACTAAGAAGCTAATAGGATAACTTCCACATTCCATTCGTACTTTCGGTTTCCACCCAAACAGATTATTACACAGTATAGACAAAACAATGCCAACAACCACAAGCAAAGATACCAAATCAAAGTTCAAATCTTTCTCGTTCCCCCAAATACCCAACATCAGAAAACCATAAATTTTAACCTGCATCATCAATTCCCGCCCCCACTTGACGGAACTGCTGTGATTGCCAACACTTTCTTCATCTTCTTCAGCCTCGCAAAACGACATAGCAGTGATGATCTTCCCACGGCGGTGCTTCGTCCCGTTCTCGAACGCCCCGACCTTCTTGTTGCATCTCTGATCTTTCGTCATCAAACTCCTCTTGTAGCTCATGTCCAAGCTCACGTATTTAACCGACCCCAGTTTCCGAATCTCGTCTACCACCCCAGAATCCTCGATGGCCACCAGTCCAAAATCAGTGGGGAACTGCGCCGCCGGGTTCTGGCGCGGAATCCAGCGCCATCCCTCAGGGCGGAGGGCGGATTCGAGGTAGGTGCGGTGGCTGTCTACGGCGGCGTAGTGGCGAAAGACAATGATGTAATTGGGAGGGGGAGGAGAAATATTGGTAGTTCGGTTTTGGTAGAGGATGACGGAGAGAATGAGGAAAGAGAGTGAGAAGGTACTCCATTGGTGATGAATGGTGGCCATGGTTCAGCTCCTACATTGGAGATAGACTGTATAATAGAGAGATGAAATACAGGAAGAGAGAGATTCATGGCTAAGTTGACTTCTGGTTTTGGTTTCTGTGATGTTGGCATGACATAGTTTGCCTATGTCAATGTCTGAAGTCTTGCTTATTTCTTCTGTTCTCCCATCTTCTTTATGTTTTATGTTTGGTGAAATTATTCAATTTTTTATAGATACTTTTAAATATAAAAAAATATATTATCTATTTTAAAAATATTTTTAAAATTTATCTAAAAGATAATTTTAATCTGTAATTGCTTTGAAATGATTAATGAAAAGTTTACTTCAATCATATATACATGAAGCTCAACACTTTTCTCTTAATTGGTATGAAATAGAAGTGAATTTATTTTTTAATTAATTAAAAAATTAAATATTTTTATTGCCTAAAAATTTGTTTAATAATAAGCAAAATTAACATCATAAAAATATATACACACATCAAGTTAAGGAAACGCCAATCATGGATTCATGGTCTTCACCATCAAGATGCTCTATTTATCATAATGAAAATACATGTTTGATTTCCAAATCTCATTTCTATTTACTTTTATTCAAATATATTTATATTTCTTTTTCTTTTTAATAAAATTTTATTTTTTTCTTTCTCTTTTCAATTTTAACTATGCTCTAACCAAATTCTATAGACAAAAAGTACGAAACAAATGCAAACCATAAAAAAAAATTGAATATTATGTGTGTTTTTCCAATACTTACCACATTTAATTTTCATTTCAAAAATATCTAATCTTGTCGATTATAATTTCACATATTATATAATTCTTATTCATCAAATCTAATAGATTCACAATCTAAAAATCAATTTTAATTTGTTTATTTCTTATTATATTTTATAAGTATATTTTTTTATTTTTAAACATTATATATTTGAGGTTTCTTTCAAATAAAGATTGAAATAATTTAGAAAATTAGTTTTATACTGAATTAAATTTTTAAAAGAAGTCATAGGTTTCAACCATTTAAGAAGTTAAGGAAAGAAGAAATCTACTTAAAATAAGAAAACTACATAATAATTAGTTATTGAATCCTATAATACTTCATTGTGCCAATAGTCATAAACATTAGACAAATGAATTTAAAATTAGACAAATGAATTTACTATCAGAAAGTTTGCATTTTTGAAAAGCATCCAAAAACAGCAAAAATGTTACAACTAAATGTTACAACTCTAGGAAATAAGACAACTTATTTGACTAATTTCCTACAGTGACGTAGTGAGTGATGTTTACTATGCTGCTAATGCTATAGTGCTATAGTGGAGTTTCTTTGGAGGCTAGTGTTACAGTTACAATAGTTGATGTAATACTAAACTATATTGGCCAATCTACCAGAACTTGATCCTTTTCTTCGTCTTCGCCTCTTTTGACGAATGCGCCAAAAACTCAATAGCAAAATACCTGTCATATGTAAAATATATGAAACATAAACAACATAAACATAGTAGTCCAAAAATAGATGATAAAACAACAAGTACTTTACTCACCAGTTAATGCAACAACAAAAGGAACCAACCAATGACCAACAACCAACACAGGTGCATCAGGCTACAAGAAATGATCAAAGAATCCACAACATCAGCAATATGAAGTTTCCAATCACAAACATAAAGATCAACACTAAATGACCAATACAATAGTTGTTCTTCTTCATACCTCATCTCCATAGAACAGGCCCAAGTACCTGTTCCCCAGAGAATCATCCTTTCTTCTTACGTTCAACTTGGTTTGCTTAATGTTAGAAGTGCCAGAGGATGAATTGAAACCCCTTCCCAAATCAATGATAGGATAACCGGGCAGTCTTCTATTTCTTCCTCTTACTTGCAAGTTGTAACCTTTAGTTTTCCAAATTTCAAATCTTGTGTCAGTCCCACAGATCAATTCCTTATCCACAATAGCTGAATATGCAGAGAAATTTACATCAGTTCTGCGGGATGGCAATCGATTGTCAGCTTCATATAAAGGAGAGTCTTGTTTAATTGAATCGGAGAAAAGTGTTGGATCTCTAACATCTTCACTGGTAAAATCCAGTATTTTCCTCAAAAGGGCAAAACAATTTGTTATCATATGACTGCTATCCAAACAATTGGAGTCTCCATACACAGCTATGCGACCTTCGCCCATTACCACGAGACCAAGAATTGGAGAATCTGCCTGTTTCACCAAAGAGAAACCATATTTCAAATTAGAAAATATGTTTTATTTAACCTTTTTTTTTCATTGAGAGGCTACATTTAATAATGTTTATTTCAATATATATAATTAATGAGATAAAAGGTGTCATGTCATACCTTGGTTGAGCCAGAAGTTAGCAGTACACTCTGTGTGGCTCCATTTTCTGAACTATCTAAGGGAAAGCTATGCACATAACCATCCCTTGGAAACCTCACTATATTTGTCCCAGATGCATATCGATTCTGCTCACCCAAAAGTGAAAAATCACCACTCAAAATCTTATCTCCAAAAGCAATCCCAAATGGAGCCAAAAGATCATTAAGTGCAGGAATGTTAGCACCTCCAGTGACTGGCGTCCACCAGCTCCGTGTATTGTCATCAAAGAATCTCATCTTTACCATGGAATCTACATTATACCACTCAGCAAAGACAGCTAATCCCAATCCAGTATTTACAACATCATCTTTTAGTTTTTCAATCTCCTCAGGAAAGTACTCATCCTCAAGATCCACCAACAAAAGTGTACCATAATGCCGAGCATCAAAACATGTAAGAGGAGAACCAAGTGTTTCAATATAGTAACCAGCATCTCGTAACATGTTGAACATGATGTGAAAATTTGTATGTAGATGATCCCCGTGCCAATCAAGAATGTCATTACGAACGTCCAAGGAATCTCTAGGAATATATCCAGGTGGGTATTTGATATTGTGAAACTGATCCCACAAAATTCGTTTAGATCGTTGTGGTGTTGGTACCACTTTTAATTTTAATTGAAGCACACAAATGCTAACTTGAGGGTCCTTCTCTCCTTGAGCTGGAGGGCTAGAAACCTTAAGAGTTACATTACCTTCAATCTTACCAGAAAACTGTGCACCTTCTTCCTTGATCTGCATGTGAAGAGCCAAATAACCAGTCCAAGGCCAAATTATCTCCGAATAAGTAAAATGTATGCTTAGAAGATTCCCTTCTTCATCAAAAGGGTGCCATGTTGGTGGACTTTCAATGTATCCAATCACACCCATTCCATTCAAAATGGTGGCATTGAAGATGACAGGCATGGCACCTGCATAGAGTGGCTGACGACAAAATGGCCATGTGTAAGGACAATCTGTATAATCAAGAACACTGGGAAATATGCTCGTCCTAGGTTTGTAGCTCTTAAGAATCTCATACGATGCTAACCTGAAAATCAAGTAAACAAATATGAAAACAAGATTTAAGAACAGTCAGATAATGTAGCAAGTCCCAAATACTTTTTGGAATTTTTTAAATCATTGTAGTTAAAAGCCCAAATGAATCCCGATAATTTCAAAAGCTATTTGATTGTGGTCCTCTAAAATAACTCTAAAACCATTTCTTTGCTATGGTAAATTGTGTGTCCCATTAAGATATATCTTAAAAACAAATAAAATAGAAAGGTAAACAAGAGAACATACAGATCAACTCTGCCAGCACCCTGCTCATACATGTTAGGCCCAGAAAGCTTTGCAGCACCCTCAACCAATGCTTGTTTCATGCTTGCTGGGTTTAAGATACTTTTTCTCTCAGATTCAGGAATGACACTGACAAGCAAACATACAACACCAGCAACTACAGGACTTGCAACACTAGTTCCTGATAAGCTTTTACAGCCTGCACTAATTTTTGATCCCATAATGTCCCGTCCATATGCAACTATGTCTGGCTTTACACGGCCATAACTGCAACGTACAAATGTCAATATAATTTAAAAAATTATTAACAAGAAAGCAAACTTGCATACAAATTAAAGATGCTACAGAAAAAAATAAACAGAGGACAATAACTCATTAAATAAAAAATATTTTCTAGTTAAACATTTAACAGGCCATTGTACAACGACCGAGGCTTCATAGAATCATCAATCCTTTACATAGGATCGCTAAATGTTGTAACTGGAGATTGTGCCTCACAACGAAATATTAGTAATTAGTTGTCTGAACTCGTATTTCCATTCTTCACCCACTAAAAAGTATTTGCATAAAGAAAAAGCTAGGAAATAAAAATACAGAAGTTGTCATCAGAAATATTTAACAAATGACAGTGAAGCAGGAACAACGAAATATAAACAAATACGAGGATGTTACCCATGAGGAAGCTCCCACGTACTCATGCCACGTGAGGAAAAGGAGGCTATATGGTCACTATAGTCAATACCACCAACACCAATAACATCACTTTGATCAGCTGGATTGTTCAAAGTTCCATAAAGTGGTCCATCATTTCCAATTGCAGAAACCATGATTATATTATTTGCTGTTATCTCCCATATCTGTTACCATAAAACTCTATAAAAGGACATTTATGTACTATGTGATATAAATAATTATTACTCCATACAAGTACCAGAAACAAATAATAGCTGCTTCAAATATAGGAGATACAGCAGAGAAACTATTCACCAAATAATATCTCAATATTGAATTATTGAGCAGAAACAGATAGGCATAAGAAATTTACCTTTTCAACAAACGGGAGATCCAAGTAATCAGGTCCACCTATGCTCAAATTTAACACATCCATATTGGTTGCAATTGCATAGTTGAAGGCATCAAGGAACCATGATGTATATGATACCTGTAACAGGCTGAATGCAATCTTCTCAAAATCTTGCCAATCATTCTAGAATAATATAATTATAAGCAGAGAACAAGAAAAAAAAAAACAGCATGTATTTATAACTGGCGAAGATACATATAGGTTCTTCCTTTAGAGCTTGATAGCTTTTACTATTTGTTCATAAACTTTTGTTCATTGCTGTATCATGCATCTATAATGACGGTATTTTGGAATCTGGGTGAAAGAAATGTCATTTCCATGCAGTCAAAAGATTTAAAATCAACCCCCTCCCACTTCCAAAGCAAGAAAAGCGTTCAACATAGCATCCAACAGGCATTACCTGTGCATCAGTGAACACCCGAAATGCATAAATCTCTGTGTCTGGTGCAAAACCAAGGCACTCAGAATCTACACCAGCAATTACACCCGCAACAAAAGTCCCATGTCCAAGATTATCATTCAACGTATCTTCATTGGTCCAATTAGTACGCTCCTGTAAATTTCCTCATCACTCAACTCATCCACTATCAACCAAAAGCTATAATTTCAAATTAATATTACCTTGATGTTACGAAAATGAGGGTGATCAGCCCGAATGCCAGTATCAAATATAGCCATCTTGACCTTGGCACCAGTGTACCCTTTCGCCCAGAGATCCTCAGCCCCAAACATTGAAGTAACTTGTGATCTCTGCCAAAAACCAAAAACCTCAAAACATGCAACTGCACAGTTTCAATTAATAAATCCAAATATAGTTGTAATGTCTACAAAATTGATGTTGAATGTTAAAATTGATTTTCAAGTATAGCGACTTATGTTTAGATGTTTTCATTATAAAAGCAGGTTAGAAATTAAAGTATAAAAGTTTTTATCAATCACAAAAGCTAAATAAAGTTGATTTAAGCCTCAGCTCAAAATCAATTTTAAACCCATGATCAAGTATTCATCGTATGACCACATAGGTGAACATTTATCCAAAATCAGGTTAATTAGTATCACGGTATTCAATGTGAACTTAGATGATACGTCGTGAATGCACTTGGTCCCACATCCCAAATATGATTTCCATGTTTACTAAGAAGCTAATAGAATAACTTCCACATTCCATTCGTAATTTCAGGTTCCACTATAACGCAACGTAGACAAAACAATCCAACAGCCATAACCAAAGGTACCCGATCAAAGTCTAAATCTTTCTCGTTCCCCCAAATACCCAAGATCAGAAAACCATAAATTTAAACCTGCATCATCAATTCTCGCCCCCACTTGATGGAACTGCTGTGATTGCCAACACTTTTTTCATCTTCTTCGGCCTCGCAAAACGACATCGCAGTGAAGATCTTACCGGGGCGCTTCTTCGTCCCATCCTCGAACGCCCCAACCTTCTTGTTGCGTCTCTGATCCATCGTCATCAAACCCCTCTTGTAGCTCGCGTCCAAGCTCACGTATTTAACCGACCCCAGTTTCCGAATCTCGTCTACCACCCCGGAATCCTCGATGGCCACCAGCCCGAAATCAGTTGGGAACTGCGCCGCCGGGTTCTGGCGCGGGATCCAGCGCCATCCCTCAGGGCGGAGGGCGGATTCGAGGTAGGCGCGGTGGCTGTCGACGGCGGCGTAGTGGCGGAAGGCAACGATGTAATTGGGAGGGGGAGGAGAGGAATTGGGGGTTAGGTTTTGGAAGAGGGTGACGGAGAGAATGAGGAGAGAGAGTGAAAAGGTATTCCATTGGTGAGGAATGGTGGCCATAGTTCCGCCTCCTACATTGGAGATAGAGTGTACAATAGAGAGATGAAACAGAGAGAGAGAGAGAGAGAGAGAGAGAGAGAGAGAGAGAGAGAGAGAGAGAGAGAGAGGTGTTTCTGCCTAAGTTGATGTTTGGTTTGGTTTGTGTTATGTTGGGATGACTTTGTCTCAATCATGTCAAAGTGTTCTTCTTTTTTCTTTCTGGATTTTTTTTCAACATAGTTGAGGATGAAATTTTGTCTGACACAACATAGTTTTTTTTTTTTTTATTTATTTACTGAAGCACACTATTTACTTGAATAATATGTTTTGGAAGAGGTTAGAATTCAGTTTATAAAAATTGAATTTTGATTTTTCATTTCAATAATTTTGATGAAGAGATATGAAAAATAAAATTCTAGTTTTGTTTTTCATTGATTTTTTAAAATATATATATTAAAAATATTTAATAATTTTCGAAAATAGTTAAAGTCTATATTAACCGTTTAATATATTTTAGAAAAATTGTTTTCAATTTAACATTTAAGAAACAATTATTTAATTTTAGTTAAATTTTTTAAATTTTAACAATTTTTTAAATTCACTTTATTATAAAATTTTTACTTTATTTTAATATAGGTTATTATTTTAATAATTATTATTACAATTATAATAATGATAATACTAAAAATAATAATAATCATAATAATAATAATAATATAAAATTTGATTTAATATATTTTCACAAATAAAATTATATTAAATTATTAAAAAAACTCATTAATTATTAAAATTTAAATTGAAATATACAATTTTAAAAGTTATGTTATACGGTTTTTTTTAAAACCGTTAACAAAAACCTTAATATATATTAAAGAATTTCTAAAACTATTTAATATAACTTTTTCAATTATGTTTTTTAATTTAAAATTAATAAGTAATTAATTTATTTTAATATTTTAATATATTAAATCAGATTTTATATTATTATTATTAATATTATTATTATTATCATTATAATTACTAAAATAATAACATATATTAAATTATATTAAAATAAATTAAATATTTTTAAAATTGTATAAAAAAATTGTTAAATTCAAAATATTATAATTATTTATATATTAAAATCTAAATTAAAAAAATAAAATAATATGTTAAATTGTTACCTTTAACATATGTTAACCGATTTTAAAAATCGTTTAACATATTTTTATCAATTTTTTTTAATTTAAAATTAATAAATAGTTAATTTATTTTAATATTTTAATTTGATTTAATACGTTAAAATATATTAAATCAGATTTTAAATTATTATTATAATTATTAAAATAATAACATATCAACGTCAAGGAGCACAGTCCCGAGTCCCTACAAGGATCCTAGTCAACAACATCAAAATCACCATCCTTATCAAAAGTCAAGCTAGCAGCTACTAGAAAACAGGAACCACGTAAAATAACAATTTTGCAAGGTTGTCTCATCCTCAGCAATAAAATAAAATAAAATAATCCCCATAACCATTCATGGGCTCATCATGATAATGGGATGTCAACCATGCGTGACAGGGCAATGTGAACATCGATTAAAACAAAAACAAAGGACTTGCAAGATTTAAACATGATAGATCAGTACTTATATTATAAATTGATAATACTAGGTAGGTTTTTTAGAAGTGAAGGTATACAGTAAATGGCACCGTACATTACACGATTGACAGAAAGACAACCAACAAAGAATCTCGAGGGCCCATTTGTTTGGCTTTCCCATGATTCGATAGACAGAACCTGTATAGTAGTAAAAATGGTTCGGTTCAAGAAAATGTCCAGCGTGCATTCCTAGACCCACGTTCTATTATGCCTCAGGCCAACCAACCCCTCTTCTAATATTATGTAATAACAAACTCAATTAATGGCAACTGTGTTTCTGGTAATAACTTCATCCAATGTCATCACCATCAAACCAAAGAGCGTCAAATCAATTTGGTGAGGTCATGAACATGATCTTTTTAGTGTCCCCAACGCATTTGTCATGAGCTTTTCAGTCATCATCATGTTCATTTTAACTCTTCAACTGTGACTCCAAAGCAGTCTTCGGTTCTGAACTGGAGGAGCCAGTCCTGGGATGTCGCGAATGTCCTTGTTCTCCGGGTGCACAAGCTGAAATTTTGAAAGAATTCATAATAATTTGAGCAGTCACAAGATTTAATCAATGAAACTTTTTACCAAAAAGAAAAATGGCATTCCAAATTGTCACATTCGTAACTATATTTAAATTTTAGAACACTTCTTTCACCACCTTTAACTGCCCTGGACTCAATCAATGATATTTTTGTTTTAAATCCAATGCCACCGGCATTTTGGAGGATGAACTGAAGCGTATGGGGACTTGTTTTTTTGGCACCGTAATGGTGAAAATATCTCTTTCAAACATACTGCAAATAAATTTTGGAAATGTTTTTTATGATAATTGTCACATGGCTGCATCGATCAATAACAAAAAAAGATGAACCTTAGAATATCACATAAAAATGTATAAACTAATGAAGGCCATCAAATTCTGTATCCAGTGAAAGACTTGGAAAACGGAAGTTCTTTTTGATGGTTAATCGATAAGTAAATATAATATGCTTCCATAAGCAACATATATATCCTTACACATTGTCAAGCAATTTTTACCGTTAACTACAAAAAAAAAAAAAAAAAAAATCCCCGGCCCAATAACTTCACCTAGAAATACAATAATTGAGGATAACGGTTCTGAATTAAACCTTGGGTTAAAAAGTCGTATTCTCTTACCTTTACTATAATGATAGCAATTACTCCAATGACAATAAGGACAAGTAGCATCATAATACACTTGTCAGTAGCAACCTATTATAAAAGCACCTATACGTTAGATGAATGATTCTATATATATATAGTAACTACATTGCAATGAAATGATGTGGATTCTGTAGAAATTGACCTGCCTACCGATTTCCTTGACCAACTGTGATGCTTTCTTTAAAGAGAAATGGATCGAATCCAGCTCATTGACAACTCTGCTCATTTGTTCCGTCTATACATAGAAGAGTGTACCACTTAAACCCATGTCGAACTCAAGTCTTTTTTTTCGTCGTTAATTTTGGGGTATGGGACTATGCATAAGATTCATACCTGAGCCTTAAGAGCTGCTGCAGTCTCTGTACCAACATTTATTGTTTCTTGAACGACCTATCAGCAATCAACTTCCTATCAGAAAACTTCCCCTTTTACCCACAAGAGGAAAGCAAAAATTATATGTAAAGAATATTCAAATTAAACATCAACAAATTTTCATTCCACAACTTTCTCATTCCTTCAAACTTCCGGCGGATAGAGAGTTCAATTGTGGCCTTTCAGGTTGGTTACACATAAAATGCAAGTCTTTTCCACAAAAAGTTCAACAATGCACATGGATAAGTTCTCTAATTGCTGCACTGGTCTAAATGAGTATACTATGTCATACAAAAACCGTACAATTATCTTATATAGCTATGCCTTTGCACTCCTACTACTATTGAAAAATATCCTTTCTCCCTCACCTCCATCACACACACCTTCATTTCCTGGAGAGCCAGAAAAATTCTAGCAAACATGATGATAGAATGGGAGTGAACAAAAGCAAGATTGGGACATTAGTTCTTCAAGAGCATAAAAGTTTACAATGTAATTTAATTGAGGAAGAACACGTAGCAAATAAGCAAAATGGCAAGCAAGTGCCAATTAAACAACAAGAAACAAATTAGATCATAGCAGGACCGAAAAATAAGAGACCAGAAAGACGGTAACAATAACTTAAGGTCCCCGCATTTCCACAACTGCTACATACAAGAAACACGTGGAGGAACCAATGTGATTTCGCTGGGTTCCTTGGACTAGAAAAAATATAATAGCAAACTATAGACAAATTCGTTGTGCACTGCAAATTCTAAAACATGTGACACCCAAAAAATAGACCTACCTTCTTTCCCCTTTCAATGGCTTGATCTGTCTCATCCATCATCCTATTCCCATGATCCATTAGTTGTTCGTTAGTCATTGCTGTAATAAATCATAAATGGTCAATGTTAAGCACAATAGTATAGATCTTAATTATATTTGCTAAATAGCTTGTTTTTAGTTTCCTTTCTTTTCAAAGGCTTTTAAGACTTCCAGGCAGTTGAGCAAAAACTATAGACATGCAAATGCCTTTCAGTGACAGAGAAGGCAGAAAATATGCCGTTAAAAGAGAAGCAAGAAATTATTGCTTCTCCTAGGAAGAAAAAGTAGAAGCAACATTGTTTTAGACAAATTTATTTCCCTCTAATTATGTTTACTGTTGAAGCTCAGGAAAAAACATTTCTTAAAAAAAAAATCAAAGCAGGGCCAGACAGAAACTTAGAGCATGCACACCCATGTTGAATTAGGTCAAAGCACACCAAGAGATTCTCACAAAATAAAACATCGCAGAAAAATGATAATTATTGTCATTTTTCATTTCTCATTTGCACAGTAATGATTAAGTACTTTGTATCTCCACTCATACTCACCACATTATCCTACTTGCATACTGACTGGCAACATATATTTCTTTTCTAGCAATAATGTACCAAGTAGTAAAAAAAAATTATTATAGGCTTACATTTATTTGAAAGCAGAAAATGTGATACGAAAAATAAATACCCGCATGTACAACATAAAGAAATCGGTCTGCTTACAGGATGCTAGCAAGCCATTTTCTTCAGCAAAACCTTCATTTGGCCCCTCAAAGAGTTCAATTCGTTTATGCTCAATATTTGTAGCATACCTGCATTGCAACATAGCACGCACTAGAATTGGTCGTTGATATCAAGGAATACATTCACTAATGGCAGAATATAATGACTTTCGAAGTTGCAGAAGCAATAAAAAACTATGTCTGCCAAACGAGATAAATAGATAGCTAATGCTTTGTTTTAACTTACTTCTTTTTTAAAGCAACATATGAGTTTAACTCTTTGATCTGCAACAAAAATAGAAGATGCTTGTAAGTAACATTTGTTATGAAAACCAATAAAACTAAAATGCGAAAACATATCGATTAAAATATCAACGGGAAAAAAAAAATCCACAAGCATCTGACCATTGACTGCTTTTTCTCATTCAACATTTTGTTGGTTTCTCTGTCGAAGTTATTCTCCAAAGCTTTGACTTCTTTATCGAACTCCTTGATAAGCCTGAAAAATGAGATCCAACCGTAAACACACTAGACGAGGCAGCCACGGCAAAATCTCAAATCCAAGGTGTGCTTCAATGCCAAACGATTATCAGGAAAATCACACAATCAGACTATGGAACACAAATTAAAACCTCATGCTATACACACGTTTCTGGTCATGAATTTTCAGTATTACAGATCTGAAAGTTGTGACAGATTATACAGGCTCTCTTGCACAAAGCTCTCATCAATGTGAGACAAATGCAATTTCAATACGCGAAGTGTAAACGACATAATCGAAATTATTCATATGTGGAATGCGAAAAATACCGTTTACATTCTCGCATTTTCTCCGTGAGCTCTTCCAACTGCCTGCTCTGTCTATTCGAATCCTTAATCTTCTCCAACTTCTGAAATCCATTTCTGCAACAGCAACAACAAGACCAACATATGAGAAAACAATGTAGGAACGGAACACGAAAGGAAGCGAGGAGGTTGAGGTTCTGACGATAGGGCGCGGAAATTGTCGGCGATTTGGCCCTCGATCTCGGCCAGGTCCTCGCTGATCGCCGACAATTGATCCATCTCGCAGCGAGATCTGAGGTAGAGAAGGCTGTTTGGATGAGGCCTTTAGGAGTGAGAGGAAACGAGGAATGCGGGTCAGATTTCGCGTTGCTCCCAAACAGCGCGTTGTGCGGTTGGGACGGGATCTTCAGTGTATGTTCGTCCCTTTTACCTTCAAGGAACAAACAAAAATTATTGGGGTTTTCTTCCCTCCTCTCCCGCTTGATTTGTTTATTTTTTATTTTTTTATTTTATTTTGTTTACTTCAGCGTTATGAGCTGTTTTTTCTAATATTTACTTTTATATTTTTAATTTAAACGTTAAATTTAAACCGCTACTAGTAGCTTTAGGATTCCGTGATCGTGGGTAATTATTTCGTGATCAACCACTTCTCAAACTTTTTTTATTATTTTAACATAAACTATTAATTACGTAATTTTTAAAATAATAAGATTTTCTTACATTTTTAAATCCCTTTTATATATAGTCATCTACCCCTTCTATATATAGGTAAAATGTAATAACCTTATGTTGTACTGAAAAATGAGTGAGATTATTCACATTTTCCTCATAAGCTTTTAAACATTAAAAATTATATTATCTATTTCAAAAATACTTTTAAAAAATTATATACAAGATTATTTCAATTTATAATTTTTTTTCTTATAAATGGTTAGTGAGAAGTTTACATTAACCATCTTATATATATGAAACTCAACACTTCCCTCTTAATTGATATAAAATGAAATTAAATATTTTTTATTACCTAAAAATTTGTTTAATAGTTTTATTTTGATATGAAACTCTTGAAATATATTTTTTAAAAACATAACAAAGTAGTGTTCGTGTTGTTTATTTATTTTTTTATGAGAGTTTACTTCAGTTCATCTCAGGAATATTACAATATTTTCTAAAAAAAGCACAATTGACTAAGAAATTAAGAAATAAAAGAAGCAGCTATTCTTAATTTATTTATTCCTGTGGAAAATATTTTCATTGGTAATTTTTGTGTGACAGAAAGTGGCTATGGGGAGAGTGCTAATCCCATCTTCGCCGACGACTCTCACCGGTCTCTTTGGTTCCATCTCCAAAACCCCACCAAAAAGTTTCAATCTTTTGTTTGGTTTTAAACTTGTGCACCATAAGTATCGTCATCTTCTTCCACTGGCTTGCTGTTTCAGCGTGTCTTCTTCCACTTCTTCCCCTTCCCAATGTTCAGTTGACATTTCCAAATACACAGAAGCATTTTCCAGACGAATGGCCATGGCTGGTCTCAAACCCCATCACCGAATTGGTCAGCTTCTCTTTGTCTCACGCCTGATATCATACAGAAAAAATGAATCTTTTTTGAAAAATTTGGCTATCAGCTCGACTTGGTGTGTGCCCATTTTATTATTGTTGTGTCAGCATCAAACTTAAAAAGTAGAATGTTGATTAATTGGAAGGGGTTGAAACATTTAGACTATTTTCAATTTGCTGATGCTGCAATGGACTTGTAATTCACTGCATTGTATATTAACTGTTTGATGTTATGATGCCTTTTTTCCTATCAGCTTTGGGAGTCTCTGGTGGCCCTGACAGTATGGCACTCTGTGTGTTAACTGCTGAATGGAAAACTGCTGGAGCTAATGTTGTCACAACCGAGAATGGTGGTCTCATAGATGGGCTACTGGCAATAATTGTTGATCATGGTCTTCGAGCAGAGAGCAAAGAGGAAGCCAACGTTGTTTCTCAACGAGTTTCAAAAATGGGTTCGTTGTACAAACGTGGTTGCTTCATTTGTGATTGCATCAATGGGATTTGGATCATTTCATCTTAGATTTTCACGTGACGTTATCACAGTCCATGTGAAAAATAATGTTGAATGACATTCTTTATAAACACTAAATAAATAAACGAGAGTTTATAAAAAAATTTGGAGGTTTACGAAGAGAATGAAATAACAAATTTTACATGGCATGCATAGTGTGGGAACATTACCCGAGATCTTGAACTTTTCCAGCTATAAGTTTGGCTGACATAACACAACATAGACACTTATTTCAGGAATCAAGAGTGAGATTGCCTGCTGTGATTGGCCAAGAGGAAGACCAAAACAGGGTCATCTGCAGGAAGCTGCCCGTGAAATGAGGTTATTGCATGTGTTCATTTTATTGAAGAAATATTATATATCTGTTTTGGGAACTTAGGAACTTTAATAAAGTATACTAATTGCAGATTATAATTTGTTGAACTTTAGGTACAAAATCTTTCAAGAAGTTTGTGCCCAACACCAGATTGGGGTATTGCTTATTGCACATCATGCTGATGATCAGGTTTGATTGATGATACTATATGTATACGTGTCTGTCATCCTTCATTTTCCCACATTGTTTTGATGAATTGCATGTCACATGTAGGAACTCTAGTCTTAGAACATTGGGTTTGAGCATAACTTAACCCTATAAAACCATCTTATAAGGTGAGGTTTGTACCCAACTTATATATATTCTATTAAAGCTATATTACTAGTTGGTGTAGAATTATATTCCCACCATAGAGGTTGCAATTAAGTAACTCCCAAAGAGACCACCAATAAGGCAGGCTATGACTGACCACAGTTAAGATGGTTTTCCAACATCTAGGTATTTATGGTTGATCATGAAGGGATTTATTGATCTTTGGGCATAGACAGTCTGCATGTGGTTAAATACCTAGGACAATATTTTATGAATAAGTACTTTTTGAGTGACAAATGACTAATGGTGTTTTATTATCCTGTAACCTTTTAAGGCTTGCTCTAGATTTTAGACATGTGATTGTTGAGAAACAATGCAGGCCGAGTTATTTATTTTAAGGCTTTCTCGAAATAGTGGTGTACTTGGACTTGCAGGCATGCCTTTTACCTCCCAGATTTTCCCTACACATACACATTCCGAAGAAGTTCAGGTAAACCAGGGCATTCTTCTTGTGCGACCTCTTCTGGAATTTTCAAAGGAAGATATGTACAAGGTTGGTTCTAGATATTAATTTTATTTGCATTGCCCTTTTTATGATCATACTTGATAATTATGATGAAAAAAGTCATCTGTACAGATATGCCAAGGAGGTAGTGAGGATTGGGTGGAAGACCCTACTAATCAAAGCCCATTATATGCACGTAATAGAATACGGATGGTGCTGAATAATTTGTCATCTTGTAAGTTTTGTTAATGTGCTTCATGACTTCTTTATTGTTACTCTAAGAATCTGTTAAGATCTTCTAGCAATCATCTCTTTTGGGTGGAAAGCACTCGATTATACAAGCTCCCCCTTTATTATAATTTATTGCCTTCTAGACATCTACAATCTGTCTCTTTCCCCTTACTATCTCAAGTAACTGTCCACCTGACAATCTCTGTTATGAATGACTTCATGTGGCTGTAATATTCAGTCACTACTACTCTACCTCTTTCTTCTGTAAACTTGTTTTATTGTGTGGTTTACTGACAGACTCCTTTCAATACGGAGTTTCTTTGGCATTCAGCACTAATTTCTCTCATCTATACTGTATGCTAAAAATTGAGTTTTTGCTGATACATCCACTAACATTTTATTATGGTCTTTAAGATCAGGTGGTGTAGTCATGATTTATATGGAAAATATAGGCTGGGTTGTCTAAATGACTCTTTTTTTAATATTTCCAGCTAAATTCAAGTTTGAGCTTCAAGCAATAATTTCTGCATGCAGAATAACGCGCACATATGTTGATCAAATTAGCTATAACTTGATACGTGAAGCTGTGATTATCAAGGATGTGAGTGTCACTTAACTTCTTATTCCATTCATTGCTTATTTGAATAACACTTGAATTTAAGTATTGAATAGCCAAATATCATGTTGACTTATGGAAAATAATACATATAAGCCCTTTGTCTGTTTGTTGCTCAAGTTATATTAATTTATGTCCCTGAAATTTACTAATAACATGTTTGTTGGGATCATTGTGTGGTTTATTTTTGCAGCATGGTTATGCTGTTATCGATTTACAGATTCTTTGTTCTTTGAAAATCGAGGACATATGCCTGATGAAATTTCTTTCCTTGGTCTTACAGGTGCTTCTAATATTATATATGATTATTTTATTTTTGAACCCTTTTTTTTATATATTACACTTGTAATTGCTGTCAAATTTCATGTTTTAGTTTGTATCACAAAGACAAAAGCAAGTCAGAGGCAGTGCTATGAAATTGCTAATGGACTACATTCGTACATTTCCATGCAAGGTAAGTTTGCTTCCATCAAATTGTTTTCCTAACAAAATTACAGAAGTTTATCTAATATTTTCTTTACAACATACATGTTTATCTAAATATCTAATTAATTTCAACATTTTTTAATTCTCATATTTTCTTCAATTTTGCTGTAGAACTCTATCACAATAGCAGGTTGTTACCTTTGTCCAGATCCTGGTTCTAAAGGGTCTAGACTTCTGGTCTGCTGCTGTTCTGATGACTGTGCTTTGCCATTAAAGATGGAGTATTTCGAGTCTCTCTCTTATGGACAAGAAGTGCATTGTGTTGCCAATGAATTAGAAAAAATTATAGAGGATGATCACTCATTTGCAAATCACTTCGTTCCTGATTCATCAGATGTACACTTTTTGGATGTGAATCCTACTTTAATTTTGACCGAAGCCAAAATGTTAAACATGATCAGTGAATCAACCTACAATAATATTCTTGCTTTGCAGAAGCAAGAAACTGCTTACTTCAGGTCTACAACTGAGACCATTTCTGACTCTGCATCGAAGCATGGAGTTGAAACTGTTGCCCCTTTTAGAAAATCGCTTCAGCCAGCACAATTTTATTACTTTATGAATCGATTCATTCTCACATGGAGTTTGAAAAATAAAATTGATGAAGATGAACATTCTGGTTTAGTGGATTATGAAATGGATTTGAGTGAGGAAGCCAGGAGCTTTTGTTGCACATCTTGTGTAGTTGGTCATAATGAAGTACTTGAGGTGCGACAAATGATTGAATCTGATTGGCTGTATCTGGCTGATTTATCAAAATTTCCACTTTCTAAAAACTCCATCCAATATGACGTTAAATCAGTGAATGAAACCAAGCAAATAATGTACAGAACATCTCCATGTTTACACTATGCCAGTGTATCAGCAAAGCAAGCTCTCCACAAGTTAAAATCTATCCCAGTTGCTGCAAGGAGAAGCCTGCCTGTTCTGATCACTGAACAAGGACAATTACAAAGCATTCCAGTAAGTTGATCTCTCTCTCCGCATTGTTTTACAAGTTTTCCGAATTCGTGACACACCCTGAATATTGATTATCCTTATTATTTTTAATCTTTCTGTTTATTATATTTTTGGTTTTTTGGGATCTGATTCTGCATCCTTATGATTTCAGAGTGTTAATTTCAAGCACTGTCCCTTCCTGATGGTGCATATGGAATTTAGGCCAAAAATACCGCTTGGGGGAGGTCATACCTCATTCATATAGCAAAACCGTGACAACACTAAAGATCGTGATTGCAAGAATGTTTTGGCTATTGGTTCCCCAATTTGAAACGAGACGAGTTGTAACCATTCCTGTCCCCAGCAAATTTCATTTCAACCAAAAGGGACACACCAAAATGGAATGATCAGTATCCATGCTGGGGCCACCAACCACCATCTGCTTTACCGAACCAAGTTTTTCACTCCCGGATCTCACACAAATTGAATTAGAGGGGAGTAGATCCTTGACTGATGGATATGGGAGTGTGTAAAGATGACATCATAATGATAGTCCATAGAATTTGCTGAGTTAGTCAAGCAGCATATTCAAACTACCTAGTTCACAGTTAGCATCCCACGGGCTTTGAAAGAGTTGACTCGTGTACATGTTGAAAGTAACAAATAGGACACAAGCTTGCTGCTGATAGAGCCTCTTAGAAACCTGGTTAGTTGGCAGGTGGAGATTGCTTAGAAACCTGGTTTGTTGTGGCCTTCTTAAAGATAACTTGCTTAGTCTCAGTCAAATTCATGTAGATAGACAGGATGCTCTAATTTGTTCTGTCATCCGGGAAGAAAGTTGACACTTCGAATCTGCTTATGGACTCAATAATTGTTCATAGAATGAGAATGATGAGGTTGAATACCATTTGATGATTCACCCTTTACCCTAGTAATATTTTTCATTTTGTTGCGACAACGAAATCTGAATAAATAAACAAAAATATAAGTGATTATCAACTCCTTTCACACACTTCACCCGAAAAAAAAAGAGTCTAAAGAATCTCCTATGTCATGAAACAACATGCCAATATGTTTTACTTAGGAGATTCTAGATAAAATTCATGGAATTCATAATATAATTTAAATTTTTACAGTATTTTTCTTTTAAATTTTATACTCTGCATATCTTTCTATTCATGTTTCACCCAATAGTGAAGTGTATGCACCAGAATTAAATAACTCACTTTGCTTTGCACTACCAAATTACATAGAAAAAATTGTCAGAACCTCGTATTAAAGGTTCCTTACTATTTACTTTGTTGGGTCAAGTTCTTTATTTATTTTGACAACTACTCTAGTGACCTGTTTAGTAATAAAATGGCAGGAAAATCTCGAACCACTCATTTATTATATGTAGAATTTGATTTAGTGAAATTGCCCTCTCCATTATTTGAGTCTATGACACCTAAATACCTTTAGCATAATAATGGTGCCTATCATATTCTTCATCTTAATTTCTATTTATAGTTTTTGTATGACTTACACCCTGCAAGGAAAACTACTAACATTTTTGGGTGTGATTGGTGTATGATGTGTTCTAAATCTACTTTCCATGTTTATCAACACTTGTGCAATATCTCACTACGGTTTGAAGTTTACATTTGTGGCAGTTAAATGTTGTTTGGCACAAATGTTCTTTTGCAATCTTTCAAGTTATTCAGTGCTCTTTTGCAACTTTCCTTGTAAGTCTTTTTACACCACATGAATACAATTGTACATTGCTTGCTACATCTGAAGGTTGCTATTATTGTTATCTTTGCTAACTTGAATGGAAATGCCCCACAAACTGTTGCATTATCAATGACAGTTAATATGTGTGAGACCATCAAAGAATTTTCCTACAAAGCTAGCTAGACATTAGACAGTAGGATTAGGAAGAGCCTAATTTGGTAACTGTTGACAAGTATAATTCAGATTCTTCTTCATCTGCACTAACACAAAAACTCATTCAAGTCACTGAATTTACATCTAATATATAGATAACATACATAAAAAATACATGATAATATTTTTGTAAATAAATAATCAATGAATTTACTTCTGTTTTTTACAAATTGGACTTCAATTTTCTAATGTTTAAGTTCATCTTTGAAAGCCAGATATCACATGGAATCCATAATGAACTCTACACTTCTGTAAACTGCATTCCTTCTGTCCATTGATCCTTAAGGAAAAGCATAATTAATGTGGCTATGGAGTTAATGTTAGTTACAGTTGTGTTCTTTTTGCTGCATCTCTTCATTGTTAATTCTATATTTGTATATAAAATATTTTGTAATTAATAATATCGTTTGTTATAATTAAATAAAATTAAATGAGTATGTGTAAGCTTATAAGTAGGTTTCTCAGTTACTTTATGAATGGTATAGTAAGTTATAATTAACAAATAAATAAACTCATTACTCATAAATAAATCTAATTAACTCTATAAGTTTAACTCGAGTGATAAGTGAGTTAAACTAAATTTCTCATACAAATCAATTTAATTTTGATTAAATGTCTATTTCAAATAATGAACCTAATTTTATATTCGTGTGAAATTATCCTTTTCTCACCAAATTAAGCCTCTCTACTATATAATTTATGCAAATAATATAATTATTTTTAGATTTTCATTTTTTCTTTAAAATAAATTGTTTTTTAGGCTTTACTATTGTAAGCCAACAACTTCATTGGATCCCTTTATTTAAGGGCCAACTTGTTTTTATTTTCGCTTTTAACGGAGAAAAAGAATCTTCAGAAAATATTTAATCCCAAAATCAGAAAAAAAAAAATATTAATAATAAAAGAATCTCTCGTTTTCAACCCGTGCGTTTTTCAATTATTCGACAATGTCCAATAAGAAGCTTCCACGTGTGCATGCCAAATCACACCTGTCGCCGTTTCTACATACCGTGGTGCTCGTTGCACCGTATAATCCCTGAAAAATAAATAATTATGGTTATTCATAAATTTTAAGGTATATCAATTATAAAAAAAAAAAAACTAGATTTAATATTTTTTTACATTGAAAACATTCCATTTAATTAGTTTTAAAAAATAATTATAAATAATAAACTTTCAAGTTGTTATTGTTATTAAGAAAGGATCAAGTAACTTTAATTTGTCATTGTTAATAAAATGTTTAAAAAATAATTTGTGAATATGAGTAATTGATATTTAGGGATACAAAACTCATATTAATTTAAAAGAAATTTAAAAAAATTACAAGAAAAATCTCAATGTAAAACGAGTAAAACGAAGTGCAAAACATTGTCATTTAAGAATAAAGACTTCGATAATAGAATAAAGGCTTTTTTTTTTAGAATAATGAAGATTGATTGATAGGACTCGTTTGTTTTTTCTTTAAAAATAACAATTAAAAGAGATATTTAATTTCTATTATTCAACAAACTTTTTTAAAAGATAAAATCTAAAAATATAGTATCAAATTCTTTTTTCGTTAGGAAACAAAAAAGAAAAAAACTTAAATAATGCTATGGAAAAAAGTCAACTTTTAAAATTAAAAAATAATATTCATTTTATATTAAGAAATTAAAGAACCGCACTAACTGATAAAGGATCCATTTAAATATTTATTAAACTGACACCTCTATATCTTTCGGAAATTTTATGTAATATTATATTCTGATATAAATATTTCCAAAAATTTATAGAAAAAAGTATTAAATAAAAGTTAATATATTTAATGTAAAATCATATTGTAAAATGATTTATAAATATTAATTTATGAAATTCCATTTTTTGAATTCGTACCTTTAAACTATTTTTAAATTTTGAATTTTATATTAGAAATAGACAAAAGCAAATAAGTATTAAAAAAATAAAAGAACAATAATGCATTTTAATTAAAAATAAATAAAAATAGAAGACATGTTTCTCCTCTTCGAAGTAATTACATTGTGCTTCCCGGTGGAGACTCTTCAGTGAACTGTGACCGTTGATGGATTTGATGCTTTGTGGAGCGTCAGATGAAAGGGACAACGCGATCTGGCCGTTCAATATTTACAACTAAATTGAATTTTCAAAAGCTTCGAAGAGAGAGGGAGTGTGTATGTTAGTGTTGCGTTTTCTTCTTCCTCTCTTCTCCTTCTCTGCTTCTTCCTCCTCCTTCAAATCTCACTCTTCTTCTTCTTCTTCGCTTTCTCTCTCTATAATTTTGCAACTTCCTTATCTATCTTCAGCTCCGTTTCCTCGTGCGCTGCGTTTGGATCCACGCGCCTCTCAATTTCGCTACACTCGCAGCAATCAATCACGAGCTGCGCAATCCGCGCACGTGTTCGAATTCGAGCTGCGTTTCGAAGCTATCGAAGCTTTGTTTCGTTCTATAGCCGTAATCCTAGGTCTTTTTCGGCGGAATTCGGGAATCGCTGTGAGAGTGTTCGGATTTTTTTTGTCTTGCTTCGCGTGCCATGGGGGAAGGCGAAGGAGGAGATATCGCTCCGAAGAATGCGTTGTCGTCGGAAGTTGTTCCGCCGGCGGTAACGTCTACGGCGGCGCTGGAAGTTCCGGCGAAGAAGCTGGCGCGGCAGCTTGATTTCACGGGCGCGCCGGAGCATCCCCAGCAGCAGCCGGTGGCGGTGTTGCCGTTGCCGCCACAGGCGCCTCATTCGAGGATTGGGTGAGTTTGTTGAAACTATTTCTTTTTTAAATGATTTGCTGTATGTTTTCTGTTTTGAATTTTGATGTCTGGAGTGAAATTTGTATCGTGTGCTTCTTAGGAACACATCAAAATCCGTGGATTGCATGCTCATGCAATGGAGATTTTGTTTTAGTTTTAAAGTAGTGTGTGGCAGTCATTTTATCACGGGAGTCACTGTTTTGTTCGGAGGATTTTAGTTATTGTGTGAGCTGAGCTTTTAATGCATATGGGATGCCTTGGTTTTCTAGTAGAAAATGGAAATTTTTTCTATCATTTCCGTTATTCCTTACTTTACCCAGATTAACATGTTTTCATTAGTTTGCTGTAACTGCGGTTTCTTCTTCCACTGGGAATAAGATGGTAGGAGGTTTAAATTGTTTTGAGTGTCTCACGTTAGTAAGGAACTTTAGAACTGTAGGCTTTATTGCTAACACAATTTATGAAGTTGTTTATACTAGTTTCAATTCGCGTTTGAGCTTTTAATGGTTTGGTACGGTTAGATGTAAGTATTATAAATTTATTGTTATCTATGACATGTATATACTCAATAAGACACAGGTGTGATGTTAGGGATATGAGTTTTATTACAAAGTTGGATATGAATATAATAGGATACAAGGTAATGCAGACTTATCAATACTGATATGTATCATCTTATAAAATATCAAAAAAACAAATGAAAGTACCACAGTTAAAAGTTGGAGTGGCACCTTTGAGGAAAATATGGCAAAAGCACGCATATAATGGTTGGGACACGAGAGAGGAACAATGGAAGCCCTAGTTAGAAGAGTGACCAATTGGTGCGATGCTAAAGTTGTGTCATGGTAACCAATTGGTCATGGATTCAATCTAGAAAAACCTCTGCATAAGCAAGGGTAATGTGTCAATACACGGCCCTCTCCCATACCTTCACGTAACTAGGAGACTTTTATGTCTGGGGTATCCTAACATACATCAATCTATGTCTGGTTATTTTTTCCAAAGTATTATCTCGACCAATGTGAATGATTTAGAGTTTTCTAAAAAAAAAATTCTCATGCAATGTGAATGTTCACTCTGTTCTTTTCACAATTGTAAGGCTTACATTTTCTGAAGTTACTGCTACATGTAAAACAGGCATTTCCTAGTTGTAGTATTTTGAAGTTTTGGTTGAATGGTACATGATAACTCTGAATGTGATAATGTCTATATGTTTTGATCTTCAGTTAACTAACCTATACTTTTTCAGGAAACCAGAATCTCCAAAATCTAGATCAAGACCTAACTTTGAAATGAAAGATGCTACACCCAAGAAGCAAAAGCAGTGCAATTGTAAACACTCTAAATGCTTAAAGCTGTAAGCAAAACTCTCTCTCTCTCTCGGTGTCTGGATATGTGCATTGTCATACTCTAAAGTTTACACAAACTCATGCAGTCTTTGCAGACTCTATATGTGAACTCATGATAGTTTACCTAATTGTAAAAATAATACTAAAAACCTTCTAAATTACATATATACACGAACATAATATTTGTAACACAATAATAATTCAACATTTCAACTCTAAACACACTATGTGGTCTTGATGGTGTTCATAATATATTAGTAACTTGTTTCTACTGTCAAAGTTATTTTCTTTTTTATATCAACGAAAAAGGAAATTTCATAAATGACTTCATTTGTTTATTATTTGTCTTTGTTATGGTTTCGGCCTAAAATCAATACCTGTGTTTTACTTATTTTACTTTATAAATTTGATTTTTTTTGGGTGTTGTTTAAGTTGTCTCATTAAAGACTCAGCTATTTTGCTCCATTTTTTTCTCCTTTCCTAGTTGTTTCTCCCATTGATTGTTTTTTGGAAATTTTCCCTGATGTTTGAAATATTAAATGCATATAGGAAGATGAAATCAGTTTGGTGTGTTTGAAGGCAGATTTAAAGTGTTAACCTAAGCAACTCAGTGAATAGGGTACTATAAACTAACTGGGTGAACTTGAGACAATCAGGTGTGGGAGTATGCATCCAGTTAATTGGAATTAACTTTCTCTTTCGTTAATATTGAATATATACAAAATTTCATGGAAAATGGAAATATCACTCCTGGCCAGGAAACAAATTGGAAAAGTGTTTTTATTCTCTCTCATCAAATTCCTTATTATATATGCATGGGTAGTTCTATGATGAATGATGTCATTGGTTCCATCCCCAAAGTTAAGTTGAACCATTGCGGTGCAGCAATATATTTTTATTTGAAAAGAATCTGAAAGGGTATTATGTAAAAAAAAATACTATCTTCAGTAATTTTTTTCCTTCAACAGAAGACCTTTTGTTGTTGCAACTTACTGTTTGCCCTATGAAGCTAATTTTTAAAGTATTTTGAGCAGGTATTGTGAATGTTTTGCATCAGGAATATATTGTGATGGTTGCAACTGTGTAAATTGTTTCAACAATGTTGAAAACGAAGCTGCTAGAAGAGAAGCTGTTGAAGCTACCTTGGAGCGCAATCCAAATGCATTTAGGCCCAAAATTGCTAGTAGCCCTCATGGAACACGTGATAGCAGGGTGCTTAGTCCTAACTTTACTGTTTTATTGTTTGGATTATGACATCAGTTAGATATAATGAATTGTGTTCTGATAATGTCAGACATTGATTGTTCTTCAATTATCTCTTTCTTTCTGTTCATTGTGGAATTTTATGAAAAAGGTATGTTCTGTGTGTAATGGGAGATCACTTTCTCCGTGTGATTTTTTCCCATAGTAAAGTAAAAGCATGTTATTGCTATTTCGGTTAGGTGCAGCATTCCGTAATTGATAACCATGGAATCAAGCCTTTTGCCTGCGAGTGAAAAATCAATTTTCTGTTGGTTCATGGCCTTTGCCCTGTTGAATTTTATTTTTTCAAGTTATAATTTTGATCAATTATCCCTTTTGTCAATGTATCAAAAATAATTTTCTTCTTGATGAAAAAAATTCATTTTTGTTTTATACTTTCCTTATTTGCATCTGCTTTCTGTACCAACTCAAGGATATAAAGTAAATATAAAATGCTACAACCTGCTTAGAATTTCAAAAGTAACTCAGTTAAATATGTATTCGTTTTTTCAATCATGTTTATATACAGTATGTCTTAACAAGAAGTTGGACTTTTCATGGTATATTTTTATGGAAAGGCAGGAGCTTACCATTAAATTACTTGGCAAGTGCCCTTATTTATGCTCTACATAAATGGTAAATAAAGGTTTTTTGACTTTAATATTCCTTGTGGAAGAAGAACGTCTTGAAACTTGAACATCTTTATTGTATTTTATACTTTAAAAAAGTGGTTTTTGTTGTCTTGACTATCTGACTGAAAATATATGTAGGAGGAAGCCGGGGAAGTTTTAATATTAGGAAAACACAACAAGGGGTGTCATTGTAAAAAATCTGGGTGCCTCAAGAAGTACTGTGAATGCTTTCAAGCCAACATTCTTTGTTCTGAAAATTGTAAATGCATGGACTGCAAGAATTTTGAGGGAAGTGAAGAAAGGCAGGCTTTGTTTCATGGAGATCAAAATAACATGGCATATATTCAGCAAGCGGCAAATGCTGCCATAACTGGAGCTATTGGTTCCTCTGGCTATTCATCACCTCCGGTTTCCAAGAAAAGAAAAGGTCAAGAACTCTTCTTTTGGCCTACAGCCAAGGATCCATCGATTAGCAAGTTGGGACAACAGGTAAAACTTGCTCATAGCACAATTCATACTAGCATAGGGGTTTATTTTAAATCAAGTGATCGATTAAATCAGTGAAATAGAGAACAGTTAGTCCAGTAAACACAACTATTTTTAGTCACATAGATAACTATGTTCTTGTTAGGAGTTGGTATCATTATCATTTTATTTAAAGGATGCACTAAATTGAACTCAGCTCCCTTTATTTAAATTGGTTAGAATAGAGACAATTAAGTTCAGGGCCAAAGCCTTGGTTTCAATGCCTTGATGACGTGTGCTGCAATGTATAGTGAATGCTATCATTAATTCAGTATGATTAGTGGGCACTTTTTATTTCTGAACTTGAGTACACTTTCAACACTTTTATAATGCCCGCCAGGTAAACCATGTTAGAGGTCCAGCACCTTCCTCATCTTTGTCACCTGTCTCAGGCGCTCGTGTTGGAACTGCAACATTAGGTCCTTCAAAATTTATGTACAGGTAATGTTCGATACATATTTGAAATGATGATGAGTTTACAACACTTAATTGCTGACTTGATTATTGTTAAAGGTCTCTTTTAGCAGACATTATTCAACCACAGCACCTCAAGGAGCTATGCTCAGTTCTGGTGCTAGTATCAGGACAAGCTGCAATGACACTTTCAGGTAAATTGACATTCTACATCACCAGTCACCACTGGTGCTATTGATCTGTGAACGTCCATTATGTTTTCCTCATTCTTCATTGAGAGGGTGTGATAAAATTTGTCTCAATTGTACAGTGGAGAATATAAATTGACATTATCAATATCATATATACTAAAAGTAACGAATAGAAGGATTAATGTTTGTTGAAATTATAGGGTTTGGGCATAGAGGGAGGAAAAGGAGATCCGGAGTCTCCTTGGTCAAGTTTCTCCATTAACACTTTTAACAGAAACAAAATTAGAAGAAAAATTGAAATTCGTTTCTGCACAAGTTAATTTGTAAAAACTCAATTTTTCTAAAATTTTATTTTTAACTTACGGAGAAATTCAGTTCATTTTTTTCCTCTGTAAGTGCTTATGAAAAAGTTCGTCCAAACCGACTCTAAATACTTTGAATTTGATATTAACATGTATTACATTGTGATACACAGCACTAACTACTAACCTTTATCCGTACCAACACTAGATCATAATTCTAACTAAATAAGGAAAAATACCATGAGATGATAAGGAACTATGGAAACCAAAGAAATAGGGAGAGTAATCTTGACTAGTCCTACCAGTTAATACCTATGATGCTCTAAATTATTCTCAAGATATAATAATCAAGATACTATTACATATTCTAATAGTATTTATCCTAATTGTTGTAATTACATGATAATACACAACATGTAATTTCTTTATTTACATTCTTTTTAACTTGACTCATCAAGGATTCTCTTTAACTAAAGAACTCAAACTCTACTTTGTGGATTAGGATAACAGTCGATATTGAAGTTCATTAGCAGATAATTTCTTCTTTATTAATTTTTGTTTTATTTTTGGAGAGTTAAATGACATTTGTCCATCTCACATTTGTCATTCTGTACAACAATAATGAGGAAGCAATTCATGAAACACTGCTGCTATAGGCTCCGTGGGACATTTTGTATTAAATTTTTGGGGTACTACCTGCTAGGTTTATTTTCATCTGATGATTTTTATTACATATCAAGTGACTTCTGCCTTGTTAATGTTTACATCAATCGTTAACTTTTTCTCATCAATTATTGTTATTATTATGATCAGACCAGAAAATTTTAACGGAAAAGCATGCAGAAGATCAGACAGAAACTTCCCTTGCCTCGTCAAGTCAAGAGCGATTACCACCAAGTCAAAAGGAAGGTCATGTTGAGAAGACTGTGGCTGATGATTGTTCGAGTGCAAACCAAACAGATAAAATCAGCCCAGATGATTCCAGTTCAGATGGTGCTGATGTCCCAAAAGGGAGGCCAATGTCACCTGGGACTTTAGCCTTGATGTGTGATGAGCAAGATACAATGTTCATGACAGCCGCCTCCCCTATTGGGCCAATGGCTCATGCTTGCAATACATCTTCACAATTTCCTTATGGACAAGGAATGACAGAGGTCTATGCTGAGCAAGAAAGGATTGTATTAACAAAGTTTAGGGATTTTCTCAATAGGGTTATAACTATGGGAGAAATAAATGGCAAGTTAATACTTTCCTCCTTTCGTTATAATTTTACTTTTGTTAACATTCTTAAAATCCCTTGGTGTTGGCTTTGGGAAGAAGACCGTCACCCTTCCATTGTGACAATTAAATTATTATGCTTTACATGGCTGTCATTCAAATGGTTCAGAAATTTCTGATGCCACCAGTCTAACATTACATATTGGGGGCTTGACTTTGGTATTAAATACATTACTGTATGGTATGACTGATTTATAATTTCATTCCCTGCTTTATTGTTAAAAATGACTAATTTATAAATTCTCATTTTCAGAAACAAAGTGTTCTTCGTTGGCCAGAAATGAATTAGAGAATCAAAAGGACCCAATCATCAATGGCGTAGGAAATGCCAACTCAGTGATAGTGCGTCAGCATGCAGCCAGTAGCAACGGTGTTACTAAACCTTCTGTTTCACCTTTGGCAACAACTTCGACACGCATGATCCCTGGCAATATTTCTGAAAATGGGGAAGCTAAGGTCAAGATCGAAAAAGATATATGAAAATAATCTAACTTAGAAGGTTGCGCACACACATGATTGAAAGAAGAAATGAAAGTGTCTTTAAGGTATGCTAGAACTTCTCTGTAATATAATTATAAACGCATTGTCATTCTTCATTTTCTGCCTCATCCGAAAGGTCTGCTAAGCATACAGGCCCCACCATTAGCTCATGTAGGATCATTTTTTTCTCTTATCTATTTTCTTGTCCTCCTTTGGTCATTCATAGATATCTAAATTAATTTTCAGCTTCAACATTGCTTTATCGCGATGCTTGTAAATTGCTGAGGTATAATTTCATAAAATATATCGCTTAGATTTTTAGTTGAATGACTTCCATAGCTTGTAATTTAAATATACATTTTTATTCAGGGATTTTTCAACGTCTCCCTTTTGCTCTACTTTGTCCATTACTATGACCTCTGGATTGACAGCAATATTTCAGGCTGAGTTAAGCTCTGTAATAATTCAATAAGCTGATGCTGATTTTGGCTTGGCCATTGAGTGTTTAAATATTTTATATTTGTGTTCTATACGCTTTCGAAGAGCTTGACTGCTTGTTTCGTTCTAGTTGATAAGAGCGAAGAAACATACTGTGAATTATAAATTCCAGAAACACAGAAAACCCAAAGAAAGAAATGTAAAATCACAAGAGAAAGGAGACAAATCCTTACCTAAAACTTTCTACTGCAATTTGCGAAAAAACGTAAATTGTTTATTAACTTTTACATATAAACAAGATTCGTAATCAATTAAAGAAGAGAGCTAATCAGTTAAAGATAAGTATAATATAATAAAATATTTATTCTTTTATTTTAACATATTAAATAATTAAATTATATACATGTTAATGATATAAATACTTATAAATATATTCTATTGTATTATAATAACATGATAGTATTAAAATGATTAATCAAAACAATTTAATATTTTGTTAATGTTTTATATTGAAAAATAATTAATTAAAATAAATAAATAAATTTAAATTTTGATGAATTATTTTAATATTATTTTTGTTCATTAAAGTTTTAAAATATTTTAATTTAAAATTATTTTGACTTTAATTTGCTTTTTAAAAATTATTTCAATTATTTTATAAACTATTTTTTAAATATATTTATCTATAACTAAATTTATTTTCTCGCATTAACAAAATCTACTGCAAACTTGTCATTTACTCTCGCTAATTCAAACAATCATAGTTTAGATTCTCTCTTTCTCTTTTTCCACTGAGTTCAATATATATAAAGTTTACATTTATATATATATATATATATATATATATATATATATATATATATATATATATATATTTAAAGTTGATTGAAAAATTATTTTGGAAATTTTTGAATTTTTAAAAATATTTTGTCTAGACAAGTTCAGGAAGAAAACATCGTTTAAATAAGAAAATCATTTTTAAAAGATGCAGTAATATGTTCAAAATTTTCGGTAATAGAAAAACAGGCTTCAAACGTGAGTTTAATTAATTAAATGCAATCTTTTAATAAAGAACTCATTTGATTCTGACTGCGAAATTATTATTTTTTTTCTTAAAAGGTTTGGGAAGAAACACAGGGACTTATTCTGACCTTTGTTATCTTTAAATTCAGTGAATATAAATTAAAACATATGTAATGAGAATCAATATTATATTTAAACTAGAACCCCCTTATTTAATATATTGATATTTTTTTGTCTACACCACTAATAATAAATACTAAATAACATTGAGAAAAAAATAATAATTAAAATTTAATATTTTGTTTGAATGATAAATTTTAATAAAGTAATCTAAATTTTTGAATTTCAAAACTAAAGCATCTTAGCATACAAAAACGGTAACATTTAATTTTCACAAAAATAGCGTTATACTAAATTTTATTACAAGCTTTCTTGAGATTATACTCGTTGCTACTGCTACAGCATGTTTGAATTCTCATCTAAAATCCACTTTTACATCTGAAACCATGCAAAGGGCGCAAAAGGAACAGATAGCATGCTGCAAATCCAAACAAGCTTGTAGATCAATATGTTCAATCAAAACGCATTAACTTCAAGAAAATATGTTTACACTTTTTCAGCATGGACTTTGAATCCCAACTACTGGAAAAGGACTTTGATCAGTAAGATTTTCTTCTTGCAAAACCAATTTTACCATATTATTTAAACTAGGAAGAAAAAAGCAAATGTTTTTTTTTTTTTTTTTTTACATTTTCTATGGTAGAAGGAACACCCAACATGCTGGAACAATTAGCTTTCATCATAGACGCGCCACTGGCTTTGGAGTAGATGAAGCAGGTGCACTCTGCAACCAATACAAAATACCAAGTCAAGCACTTTATCTTGTTAATCAATGCAATGCACAGATTCTTATGCCTATATAATAATACATTATAACTACTAAAAATACTAGTTGCTGAAATCATTGAAATTTTCCCATGTTCCCTGAACATGTTTGAATAATCAAGGATTGAATCATACACATTACTAAAGATGAATTTCAAGAAATTTGAACAGATTATGAAGAAACAGCATCTTACCAAAGGAATGCCTTTGAGCGCTCTTTCTTCCAAATACTTTGAGGGCTTATAGAAGTTACCATATAATTGTGTCCACTTTTTTAGGCTGGTATAGATATGATTAGCCCCAACCAAATCTGCCCAGAAAACAAGGCCACCTCTGCAGAAAAACGAGTGATTGCAAAGAGAGAAAGTTAAACAGCAAAGCAGACTGATAAAGCATGCATGCTAACTCCTTTTTTGTTTTCTCCTTTTTGTTGCTGTTCATTATTGGTTATTGAGTTTTATCTCCTTGTCCCCTTTCTTAGTTATGTCAGTTTAAAATATTGAAATGAAAGAAATCCAACCGGTAATTGGGGAAGCTCATTCCAAGAACAGATGCTATGTCAAGGTCTGATGCTCGAATAACAACTCCATCTTCTAAAACACGGCATGCCTCATTTACTACTGGAAAGAGAATCATCTCCACAATCTCTTGGTCGGTAACAGATATAGGCTGCAAATAAAACAAATACTATCAGCTCTCCTTCACTCAGTGACAGACAAATCTCTATTTTCCATGTACTAACTTAAGATTAAACCAACACATGGAAAGCAAATATGTCAACTTCAATGCAATGTTAACATAAATGGGAGTTGTACTATTTGCTAACATGACACTGCCAAACAAAACAACCTTTCCATTGGGCATAATATTGGAAAGTCTTCTAGACTCCTCGATGATTGGTTGTATTGAAGGATCAGGTTTTGGCTTGCTACCCTTTTCATAAATGTAGTAACCTTTCCCATTGTTTTTGCCTGGTAGGAAGAAATCATTGATTATATTCACACAAAATGTTCCCTGTACAAAGAAAGTAGGAATTTTTAAAAAAGACATTGATCCCCTATTTACCATTTCGCCCAGATTTGATCATAAGATCAAGCAATGAAGATTTAAATACGCGATCAGGAAAAGCATCGGCAAATACTTTGGATGTAGCAAAAGAAACTTGATAGCCAGCTAAGTCCGCAAGCCTGCAAATCACAGAAAGATTGACTTCATACTATGGAACCAGAGTGCAATTTATAATGCTTTGGTTCTCGCATTACCGTCAAACCATTAACTTTTTCTTCTATTCTAGTCCTTAATTTTAGCAGTGTGGTGACTAGAGATTTAAATGCATGTTTCAAAATGCAACATTGGCTTGAAACAGTTTCTATAACATAGGATTCAACTAGAAACGTCATGATAGTAAAATAGTATCATTTGCATAAGCATATTGGGAATGCAGGGCAAAGCATTAAATATCAATTAACAAATCAATAAAAGTGAAAAAAATTTATTAACATATATCTTGGAAAATACAGAACTCTTAAGAGAAGAGGATTACTGGAAAGGACCGATTGGAAAGCCAAAGCTGCGTATCAATCTGTCAATTCTGTAAACATCAACGCCCAAGTTGACCAACAAACTGGCACCCTGTGAATATGGGAAGAATGTTCTATTCACTGCAAAGCCTGTGCAGTTGCCCACCACAACGGGAGCCTTCTTTATGATTTTACCAACAGTTATCAGATCAAGAATCACTTGTGGAGAAGTTTTATCAGTTCGTATAATCTCCAAAAGAGGCATGATGTGGGCAGGACTGTATATCAAAGAAATGAAATTAGAAACCATCCATTAATCATGTTTCCTAACAGTTGTTTAAAACATGATCTTAGTACAAGAGACAAATGTAATTTCACTATCTATGCTTTGAGAAATTAACTATCCGAAACTTCTATAGTGTAGGGGAGGTGTGTAGTATACAAATGTAATTCCATCAATTCCCTCATGAACTGGAATAGGTGCCAAAGGGATATAGTTATAAATTATAAATCAAGCCCAGTTAATTTCTCTTAACCTATCAAAACAAAAATATAAAGAAACTTAATGTAGCATTTGTTCCCATTCTCAGAAAAATACTCCCTCCTAAACTTAAATCAATGATCAAGAAAATAAAAAGGTCATTATTTTACAAATGAAGATAACAAGAAAAAGGAGATACATAACCTGAAAAAATGAGCACCCGCAATGCGATCTTGAGAGCTGATCTTTTTACCAACAAGATTAAGGTCAATAGTTGATGTGTTTGATGCTAAAATGCAGTGTGGAGGACAGACCTTCTCAAGATCACTAAATATGGTTTGTTTGAGACCGACATTTTCAATTACAGCCTGCAGAGAGAGAAAATTATTGCTATTTAAATTTGAACAGACAACAGTATCAGCAAAGAAATGTTCCATTGCATATATCATCTGCTGAATGTTACATATTTCCACTGTTTGAAAAGTATTCCGTGCCATGACACTGAGGACTTGAACAGAAGAATAAATGTTAATACAAAAACACTTCGCCAAGTTCTTCAAAGGATCCAAAACTCAAAACCATGTCACTATTTTCTAAGTACAACAAAAATTGTTCAGGCAACCAACCTCAATAACCAAGTCCACATCTTTAAATTCTGTGTAATCCAGAACACCTTGAAGCAGTGACAGTGCAGCATCTGCCTTCTGTTTCGTCAACTTTCCTCTTCTTACTAAGTCATTAAGATTTCCTGTCAAGCAAAATGAAACAAACGTAAATTAAAAAAAATGTACGAGATTATCACATATATCAAGAATCAGACTGAGAGTGGTTAGACTTTTCATAAAGGCCTAGCATATCGTTAAAATGATTACAAAGAGAAAATCTTCCTTCATAAAACCATACCAACAAAGTAGTAACAACTCTTTCAAATATGACAAATAATAGATACATACATTAACATCTATTTTAATAGCAATTAGGTATATTAATCAATGTCCTGAAAATGTACTATTGATGATATGCATATTAAACCAGCCATTTGATAGCAGGTGCATGTTAAAAATGTCCAAAAGCTAATTCTGCTGAGCATGATATTTGTATATAAAAGTCCCAGACTATGGAAGACACTATTCATTGCAACTGAACAACTTGTTATTAATATCAACCAATTAACAATTGGTCTTCAGCATCCAACTATCCCTACCTAACCAAATGATCACCTGCATCATATTACCCCAAATTCACTCAAATAACTAGTATAGTTACCTTCTATTGTTTTTATTCCCTTCATAAGAAATTCAGAATTGATTTCCTTGAGCAAGACACGAATGTTGCCTAGTAGAAGAGCAGTAGCAATGCCAGATCCCATTAGACCTCCTCCAATAACAGCAACTTTTTTAACACTTCTTGGCTTAAGGCCGATATCAGTTACGCCAGGCACCTGCCAAAACATAGTTAATAAATGGTGAATACATTATAAACCTGAGTAACCTATAGTTGTTTCCTCAAGTTTATCCAACTTACAATGAGAAATTCATATCAAAACCCAAACCCACAAAGGTCATATCTAACCATGTACCTTTGTTATAGCCCGCTGAGCAAAGAAGACATTAATTAAACCTTTTGATGTGTCCGACACAACTAATTGCTTGAACACTTCTGCCTCCTGTAATTAGAATTAATTATTAGCTTTGAATGATAACAATGCTAGACCTAAAACTACATCTATCTCGGACTAGAAATTAATATGAGAAGAAACTGAGTCAATAAAAATGGAAGGAAGAAAGCACACGTTTCCTTCTGAACAAAGACTATATCTTAGAACTAATAATACCTTTAGCACACCACTATAGCCACCATGAACTATTCCATGTTCAATCACATCTACGCAAGCCTGCTGCTGAGGCAAATGTGGAGCGGTCTTCTTGACATGTTGCCTGGCAGTTCCCAACACCTGACGTGCTTCAGACAGGGAACCGATTTTGTCTGTCCTATGAAGTGAACGAACCCAAGGTTTGCGCCTCTCTCCTATTTCAAGAGCCCACAACCTAGATACCTTTAGTAACTCCTCAGAGGACACAATGGAATCAATAAGTCCTAATTTCCTCCCTTCTTCCGACGTAATAGGTTTAGATGTCTGCAAGAAGAGCAACATCAAAATTAACATATTTGTTCTGCATCACAAATAAACACAGTAATGAAGATCCCAAGAGTATTATAAACATAGAGTTGTCCTTTCTAACTATTCTTCCAAAGTCTAAATTCATCAATTTAGTGTGTGCAATTATTTTTAACACTTTGCTAACAAAGTACTCCAGTTTTCCCACTTTTTTCTTTTCCTTTTCTTTTTACATTTCACAAATCGCTAAATATGCTTTGGGGTTCATCTACCATGGTAAAAAATGCAGTGGGAACACAAACAAATGAAAACAATGGCCAGTGTCTTACCAGCATCATTTCAACAGCTTTAGACAGCCCAATAAGCCTTGGAAGACGTTGTGTTCCTTAAAAATTACAAATTTGTTAATATTATTTTCAGCAAGTGCTACTAAATGATGAAAAGTTCCTCACTCGTGATCCAGATTACTGAATATACATCCAAGCAAATCTTGATTACCTCCAAATCCAGGAATAATACCAAGAGTCAGCTCTGGTAGACCCAATTGAGCTCTCGGAGCCGCAATACGTGCATGGCATCCCTACACAACGAAAAGTTGTTACAGTTCATGTACTAATGAAGACACTTTGACAACAATTCCTATTTAAAAGAACAGCATTGATCCTCAACTAGGAAAAACTAACCATAGCAAGTTCTAAGCCGCCTCCAAGAGCAAGCCCCTCTACTGCTGCAACAACAGGCTTCTTCGAATCTGAATTTGTGAATAATATTAATTAATATTACTGAGAAAGTAACATTTTCAGAAGCACCAAGAAAATGTCTCCATCAAGGTAAGCGCAAACTAAAAGAATTGTTACAAGTTACAACCTTCAATCGCATTGACTACTAGTTCCACGGAGACATCAGGGAGATGCGAGGAATCCCCTGCGAAGAAAAAACAGCAAATTCAAAGTTCAAAAACTTTCAAGACTCGTAACCGAAACTGATCTAAATTTTGTAATCTGTGCTGTATCCATCCCAGTTTTACAAAGCGTATGTGTGATCATACTATCATATCTTACCAGTATCGTGAACTTTCTTCATAACACTGATATCAAAGCCACCAGAAAATCTCCCACCTTTGCCTGAAATTAAAGAGGAAACAAGATAAAATAATCACACATGCAAAATTCCTTACTCGAACAATGAATTGTGTAAAGCAACGGCATCATCATCGTAAAATAAACCTAGACACTTACCAGTCAAAACTATAGCTTTCACATCATTCCTTCTAGCTGCCTCATCAAATCTATCTTTCAACCCCATGATAACTGATCAAAACCATCAAAACATCACACATAACAAATTCATGAAATAAAAAAAAAATAAAATAAAAAACAAGAATTGCCAAAGAATGAAGAATTGGTGAATCAAACTGACTTGGAATGGCCAAAGCATTGACGGGTGGGTTGCCCATAGTGATGACAGCAACCCCATCAGCTCCAACCTCAAAATCAACCTTAGGAAACGCCATCTCCGAGCGAAACAAGTCCCAAGTTCCTTCCTTTTCGAATCAAGTTATATTTTTTTCATATGAAACTGAGAAAACACAAGATGGGTTTAAGAAGGATAAAGCCAAAGACTGTAATGGAAAGTGGCAATCAATTCAATTTCGTGGGGTATTTCCCCACTGACTAGAAAATATGAAAGTGAAGAAATTATGTTAAAAAACTTTTTTTTTTTTCACACACTTTTTGGTATCTTTTTAAATAAATTATTTATTTAATGTTAGATTACCACTTAAATTGCATAAATTTTGAAACTTTAAAACAAATTAATTGACATATCATTTTTCATAAACTGTTATACTAAATGGTAAGAAGAATTTTATACTAAATGGTAGAATTAAATATATTATATTCAAATGGGAACTAAAATATGTAATCATAATAAAACTAATCATCATGATCTTCTTTTTATATTTGTAAATTTTAATGAATAAAAAAAACATACACTTCACCGACCAAGTCAGAAGAACGTGTTCTTAAAAAAAAGACGGAAAAATATTGTTTGACAATCACAAACAAGCACCCCCATGGTAAGTTCGTGAAACCGCGAAATTGATCTGTTGAAGCTCACATATTGATGATCATATAATATCCCACCGCTGATTGTTAAATAAAATTGGGTCTTTTTTTCTTATACTTTATTTCAGATAAAATAGGTTATGTGTTAAATAATTTTTAATTTCTGTTATAATAATGTTTTTCTAATATTCCAACTCTCTTAACATACTTAATCACAATTAACTATTAGTAATAAATTGTTTTCACTTTAATAAGTATTAATCTTGAAGAGAAAAAATGGCTATGATTTTCTTACAAGATTCCACATCACCTAATTAAAGATGTATTCATTAATTAACACTGTTACGATCTGATTAACATTAAAACCAAAAAAAGGAAAAAACATATGCATGAGATTTACCAAAAAAAATGTATGGCTAAATCAGTTGTTTGTTCAGGTTTAATTACTTCATAAGCTAAATTATAATATTTTAAATAAGACTCCAGAAAAATAAATATATATTTATTTTTTTAAGAAATTAAAATTTATAAATAGACAATTTTTAGTCCGTGAAGATTATAAATTTTAATTCAAAAATGTGTTTGAGCAAATTGATGTAATTAAAAAAAAAACAAAATTTTATTTTTTTAATGATTATTTTATTTTTGTAATATGTAGTAAATTAATGTATAATTATAGATGTGAATATGCAGTGGGCCAGTTGGAAAAAGAGGATGAGAGGGTTGTTGAAGATATTAATGGTTGGAAAAGTTAAAAGTATGGTTAGTGTGGTAGGAACCTTTGAGGATCTTTGCATGAATTTAAGATAGTAGTTGTTAAATAGAATATAACAATTTTAGTGTGTAGTACTCAACAATCAAAAAGTGGCTGCACAAACTATGCAAATGATAACTTTGAAGTGCATTTTAAAACTGTTTGTTTGAAAAGTTGAAGCAAACAGATTGAAATAATCAAGTATACATAACTTGATTGGATTTTCTGTAATATAATTGAGCAGAGGTTAGGAGAAGAAAATGGAGATTTCAACACAAAATTTGGTTATCTTGAGTTTGCCGAATACAGTAACAGCACAAAAGATTTGAACACTGATACAAATCTTTTGAACAAAGTGTGGTATCAACAAGAAGAAATTTTCCCTATGAATAGAATTCCAGAAGCTAGACACCACATTTTCTGGACTAGAGTTGACAAGACTTACTTTAAAATTGCAGGAAAACTGAAGGTAATTAAGTTAATTAAACTCATCTTAATTATCATTTACCTATAATTGACTTTCTAAGAAAAGCTCAAAAAAGAAAGTCATTTTGTGCAGAATGTTAAATTGGAGAGTTGTGTCAACACAACATGTTTGCCAAGGAAGCCTATTGTGACAAAAGTGGAGAAAGGAACAAACATTTTTACTATGAATATATGCCAAAGTGCTGATTAAAGAAAGAAACAAAGGTTTCACAATGCTGAATGCATATACTATTGAGAAAGAAAACTGAAATACGTGCACAAGCAGTTACATACGGACACAATTTGGACATCTTGATTCTGCATAACACAACCAGCTACAAAATCACTGCTAAAACGAAAAAACAAAAACAACAAAAAATCTTCCTAACTGTCCTTGCAGTAACATAAATTTGGGTGCAAATTATCTTTTAAAAGCTATAAAAGTACTTTCAATTATTGTGAGAAGAGGATTTGACTAAAAATTGATCAGTAATTAAAGCAACAAACTTAAAAGCACAATTTCAACTACATTTGTTCACAAAATTGCAGAATCAAGACAAAAACAAATCAAAACTGAAACACCATGCTTCTCATCAAATATCTTCCAGCAGTTTCACTCGGCCGAATAATCTTCAATCACGTTTCAATCCATAATATCTTGCTATAGGATCTGTCACTTCTAGGTAGCTGAGATCCACCCCCAACAAAAAAAGGCACTATGTCAGCATCAAACAGAAATTTGAAAAACAATACTAGATATGCAACCCAAAACAAACACAGAAATTTTTAATTTACTCAGTGTTTAAAATTTTTACACTCAACCGATAAAAACACACTAAATATGAATTTTAAAGTAATCCTTCCAAAAATCAACAATCTTACAAATCCACTATTGGATAATAATAATAACAAAGTGAAAACAAATGCATTATAATCAAACTCAGACAAAAATTTGAGTAAAACACTAAATGGAGAAAGGATTGAGTGACTTTTTCACATATATTTACTTAACTTTGCCCAATTTTATCTGGTTTCTTTTGTTTATTTTTTTTGGAAGAATGAAGTTGGTTATTCAACACATTGAAAATTAACCAAAGTTAAGAAAAAATATAGCTGAATCCGTCGCCCACTAGATTAATCACAAAAGAGTTTCCAAAAACAAGAAAAAGAAAAAAATATATATTTCAGTGCCTGAATTTCTGATCATCCATCATTCTAGCCTTAGCCTTATTTTAAAGATTCCAGAAATTGTTTGAAACTATACACTCCCAAATGGATAAGGCACGCTAAACATTTTCACCAAGCGAAATCAGTGACCAACCTGAGTTTCTCAGTCAAGGTTTTCTTCTCAGCATCGGTGAAAACAGGGACAACCAGCAGCTCTGCCTCCTGAAACAATACTCCAACATAAAACTCAAATTCACACCGCACAAAATCAAAATTAAATAAAAATGTTATGCATATACCTAGAAACTATCATAATACTCAATATAATTATGCCTTAATGTTTTCAAGGCTATTATATTTATCACTATGGTTATTATTTAGTTTATTACATTACACGCTACGCTCATAAGCAGAGTTCAGTGATTAAAAAGTGTAATGTTTTACAAAAGAACAAAAAAAATTATTCCACCTAAACAGAAGCCCACTAAATTATAACAAACAAGGGAAGGAAAGAAAAACCTAAAACCCGAATACACGACCCAGATGAAAAAGTGGGTGGTTGAAAGAGAAAGAATCAGAGAAAGTGAAAGGGAAGGCAACCTGAAAAACGTCAAAGTGAATTTTGTCAGAGAATTGGCTTATGGCCTTTGCGGCGAAGGAGGAGAGGTTATTCTGAAGGACGAGAATGGCTTTGAAGACTTTTTCGGACCTCATGCGTCTAATGCAAGTCATCAAGGTTGCGACGCTGACGTTGCTCCCCCCCCTCTCCTTCAGGAAAAAGACGTAGATCTGATCGCCGGCGTTGTCCTTCTTGTTGATGACGAGGTCCTCGCGCTTCATGTGCTTGCCGTACTTGGATTTGAACTCGTGCTTGGACATGTTGATTTCGAAGTCTTCCACAAGATAGCCTCTGTCCCTCAGCATCTGCATCACCGTCTTCCTGATTCGGTAGAGCCTCGAAATTTCTTCATCAGGAAGCACCATCTCCTTTCCTTTGCTTTTCCTTCCAAATTTTCTTCTTCTTAGTAACTTTTCTTCGTTTGTTCTGAAGTTTGCTCTTTTAAATGAAGGTGAATATGGGCCGTAATAGGTTTCCAGGCTTAAAATAAATTCCAAGATTTTTTTTGGGTTAAATTAGTTTGGATTATACTTTATTAGGAAAAGTTTTAGACTATAAAATTGATTTGAGAGATAGCAATAATTTGAGAATAAATTTAATCTGTTTTTTCTTTTAGGATATTTTGGAGCAAAAGTGAATAGAATTAAGGGCAAAGTTTGAAAAATTTTGATACGAGTTACATGATAGATTAAACAAACTTAATAGAAAAAAAAAAACAAGATTATTAAATTATCTTGACGTTAAAAATAATATAAAATTATATTTAAAAGAGTTATATTTATTTTATAAAAAAATATTTAAATGAATAAAATTTTAAAATAATTATTCAAATAAATAAATAAAATTATTATAATTTGATATTATTAATTATTATTATCATTATTTATGGTTACTAATTGTTATATATATATATATATATATATATATATATATATATATATATATATATATAAACACATGAAATTGATTCAAACGATTATATCACTTTATATATAAATAATCTTTAATATCTATTTTATTTTTTATTAGTTAATTTTATTTAAAATAATTTTTTTAGATGTTTAAAGTGGTGTTTAAAAATGATTCAATTTGATCATTTTTACTAACAGCGTCTAATGATGTAATGTTCATTTTAATAAATATTTAATGAGTTATCTAGTTTAAAATACGTGACAAGATGAGCTCACGTGACGTGACAATATTAAAAGTCTTTGACTTGATTAAACCTTTTATGTTACGATTAAATTTATTTTATCTTAATTAAACCTTGATTCATTATTATGAAATATTAATTAAAAACTTCTTTTTCTCTCTTTGTTTATGGTTCTCAAACTTTTTCTTTAATTTGTTTTCAATTTTTTCAATTTATTATTTTTCAAATTTGTTTATATACATGAATATTAGAGATATACTTAATAGTATAAAATATATTTAAACTTTTAATTGATTAATTAATGTTTTTAGTTAAATAAATTAAAATAATAATTATTTTTTATATTAAATTATCTTATTATAACTAATAATTAAAACTAAAAGTTGTTTTATACAGCTGGAGTAAATATATTTCACAAAGAAGTGATAAGCAAAAATAGAGTGGGAGGTGTTTATTTATGTGATTGTATATTATATGTATTCTTATAAGCTTTAAGATGATTAATACAATGTAACTACTAGAGAGATATATTACATATTTCGTCAATATATAATTTAAATTATTATATGTATATTTATTTAAGTATTTATTATAATTACAGTTTTAATTTATGTTGTATCAATACTTCAATTTTAAGTCATGTATCCGTGTTCAATAATTATCCTTGTGTGATAAGTTGATACTTATAAAACAGTAGTATTTTTAAAACGAGAATAGTTTATAGTTTTTGTCTTAACAATGTGTAATAGGCATATTTTTAATTTGAACTTACACCATAATAATAATAATCATATATTTATAATGTTTTTAAGAATTTGTACATTTTTCAATACGTATATATCATAAATCATATTTTATTATTTTCAAAATAAATGCATATCCGATATACTTACCGTATGCGTCCATCGTCATTTTAATTGATAATGTTTGTCATTTCAATATTTGAATTTTTATTTAGTTCAAAATATTTTTCATTATTAGTATTCCCTTCAAAATATATGTATATTTTTAAATATTACATATATTTATAGATTTCTTTAAAAGCAAGTATAAAGATTATAAAAAAACACATTATTTATTATATTTATGAATTATTAATTACAAGTAGAAAAATAATATAGTTTTAAATATGTATATATATTTTTGTTAAAGCAGAATAAAAAATTTGTGTAACAGTTATTAAAAAAATTATTTAGTTATTTTTAAATAAAAGAATTTATTTATTTATTTAAATACATATTTTTATTTATTAAAAAATAAAAATATTTCATTAAAAAATGAGACGAAATGAATTATCATCAACTTGCAATCATCGTCATTAGTTCTAAAATGGCTTTCACATGCGGTAATATATATTTTAGTTAAAAAAAAAAAAAAAAAAAAAACTATTTCTGTGTTGTCACTGTGCAGTATCATGATGGCAAATGGTACAATTTCTGAACTTTCATGGAGACAAATCAGCATTATCAATGGTGAAGGACCATACATTGGTATAGTGGTGCCAAATTCCTTTGAGTTGGATCCTCTTCTTCGTTCATCAAGCTTTCAGCCTCATCACAACTTTNCTTACTTCAATTATGCAGGTAACTTCATCAACCATGCTCCTACCTATGAAGTTCGAACACGTTTTGTATTTAATGTATATCAGATACCAAAACACATACTACATATATAGATAAAATATCTGTGTGAAATTTTNTTTTCTGATATAACTCTATACATGTCAATATATATATATAAATGAATGTATTTGTCATTATTATTCAACCCGAATACAGTGCTAAGAATATATAGTCATACAGTGACAGAATAAACCGAGATAACAGATTTTGTATACAGTCATGACAGATGATAAAAGTCAACACAATGCAAGCATTTAGTATGATATAAAAAAGTTAGAAATTTTCCAAATGTTTGGTATTTTTCCCTTTGACAATGCAGGAAAACATTTTTGTATTGGTGTATTGGAAAGTAAAAGGGTTGTAGTTGTTATGTGTGGATTGGGAATGGTAAACAAGCTTTCTATTCTACACTTCATATTAACTTTTGGCTATGTTTCTCCTTTTGTTTTTTGAATCGTTTGGCTTGTTTTTGTGTAGCTAAATCCAGGCATTTCAACCCAGTTGTTGCTTACTTTATTTGATGTGAAAGGAGTTCTTCACTATGGAATTGCAGGAAATGCTAATCCTAAACTCCATATTGGAGATGTCACTATTCCACAATATTGGGCACACACAGGACTTTTGCATTGGCAGGTACAAACCATTCTTTGTATATATATATATATATATATATATATATATATATATATATATATATATATATATATATATATATATATATATATATATATATAT
>NC_028351.1:6135838-6212567 GCF_000741045.1 Vigna radiata var. radiata | reverse complement strand
ATATATATATATATATATATATATATATATATATAGATGTATATGTTATATAATAATATTTCTCATCTTAAGATCGTATGAAAAGTAGGATTGGACAAAACTAACTTATCTGTACTGTACTATAATTAACTGTATTATATCATACTAAAAAAACTTATCAACATTTACTAAAAGTTCACTTAACTATTTTATGGTTCGGTTTTTACAAACTGAACTTATAACAGTTTCAGTGAGAACTGTTTTTACTCTTTTAAAAAACAATGTAACTATAAAAATTATATTTATATTTAAAAATATTATAATTAAAAATATTTCTTAAGTAGTGGAAAATAACTACCTTTATTTTTATTTTTTATTTTAAAAAACAATTAATGAATAACTACCTTTTTTATTTTTTATTTAAATTAAATTTTAAAATTACTAAAGTATCCTTATATTTAAAGTATGTTTTTTTTAAATAGGAATGCTTTTGTAACTTAAAACTTGGTATACTTTTCTAAAATGTACCAACATTTTCTCTATCATCCTAGTGTTGCCCCAATTGAAAAAAAAAATTAGAAACCTTTTGTCATCAGAGATATTTTCTCTCTCATCTCAATATTTTCTCTGTCATCACTCTAACACTTTTTCTCTCATCTGAATCCAATTGAAGATGGTGGTGATAATTTGAATCAGATATATTTTTTAAAATTTGAAAAAGTTTACTCTTTTATAATCATTTTATATTTATTAATGGGTGTAAAATGAATATAAACTTTGTCATTTTATGTTACTCTTTTCAAATCTCAAAGGTAAAAAATTTTACTGTTTTTTAGCTTGCACAGTGGTTAAAGTTTATTTTAAACGCATGTAGAAGTTGATTCAGTGATAAAAAAGGGACATAAGGAAATTAAAGAAATAGGTATAACAAGGGTTAGGCAAGGGTTTCTGATTTTTTTTTTCAATTGGGACAATAGGGATGACAGAGAAAATGTTGGAGTGAGAGAGATGAAAAAGAAAGGGTTGAGAGGAATCAGGTGAGTAAGGGTTTGGGTTTTTTTTTTTTTTTAGTTTTGAGAATGAAAATTATTTAAATATCCTTGACCTTAAAACTTAGAATTCATGATAAATGAGTGTATTTTTGTCTACTATAATCTGGTACACATTGTTAAAACGTACCAACTGAAAAACAGGCGTACGCGTGTTAACAAACCCCGATATATATATATATATACATATATGTATATATATATATATATATATATATANATATNTATATANATATATATATATATATANANTATATATATATAGTGTTAGTATATGACGTTATTTTTTATATATTTTTATTATAAAATAAAATAAAATAAATAAATAAAAAATAAATTAATTTTCATACACATATAATAATAAAACAAATATAAATAAAATAGAAAACTATAATATCAAATAATTAAAAAATTTAATTTGTAAGATACTTACGAATAAAATAAAATAAATTTCAATTAAAAAGAACATATATTTTTATATTATTTAATTTAAAAAACTAGTATAATTCAGTTTAAAATTAGTACAATTCAGTTTAAAATTAGTATAGTTAGTAGTTCACTCCAGTTTATATTGTAATTTAGTACAATTTAGTACAGTTCGATAAAGTTTGGTAAAACAAAAAAACAGTTCAGTTTGTCAACAGTTCAGTTTAGACAAATTAGTTTTTAGTTCAGTACAAATTTTAATAGTACAGTTCACTTCTATTTGCTCATCCCTAGTTAGATTAATAAAAATATATGAGAAAATCATCATACGTAAAATGGAGATTTAAATAGTAAGATTTTATTATCTTACATTGTAATTAAATTATTAGAATTATTAAATAAAATCTTAAAGTTGTGTAAATTTTTTTTTTCTGTCACTACATTTTACACTTGTATGTTATTTTTTTTTCTTTAGAGATGAATGTATTGAGTTTGAATAAAACATAAATCTAATTAAAATTTAATACGATTAAAAATTTATCATATTCATTGATATTCAATATATGTTTTTTTGTTTTAGTGCAGAACACTTATTTTCTTTCCTTAGGAATTATTTTAATCAAAATAAAATTTAAATCTAATTAAAATTTGAAGAAGTGGTGTTGCACTTTTTACCTTTTTAATGAATTTTAACTAAAATAAAACTCAATTAAGATTAATGATAAATGAGATTTTAATTAAAACAAAATTTAAATCTAATTAAAAATAAAAGAAATTCTTTCTACCCTCTTAACTTTTTTTACTGAATTTCAACCAATTAAAATAAAATACTTTTTTATGTTACATCCTTAAAATTTTTGTGGTTAAGATTGTAAGAGATTTACAAAGTGATTAATTTTGTGAATTTAAGTTTGCTTATGTATTGATAAAGAATTAATTTTATTTCAATAATTTGTCGTGTTCATGGTATAAAATATAATTTACGTATTATAACCTCACGATTTAAAAACTCAATTAATTATTTTTATTATAATCAATGGAAAAAATTACATAACATTTTATCATAAATTTGATAACATATAAAAATGTTTATTCTATTTCTTTTTTATTTTGATCTTTGTTCTTTTTTATTCTCTTTTTTTTTTCCTTTGTTTTTGTTGTCAGATTAGTATAGAATGAAGTAAAACATATGAATAATATAATATGTAAAAATATAGATATTTTAAATTAAATGGGTTGTAATGCATATGCTCTATTATTCTCACTTCCCTTCTGATGGGCCCAATTTCTTACCAATGGGCCCAACTCATCTCAAAACCAAGACACCCAACCCATTTTGAAGGAAAATTTGTTGGATTAAATAAGTTTGTACTATTAAATTTATACACAAAGTTAAAATTGTTCTTTTTCTCAAATTTTAATATATTTTAATTGTTAAACTTTAAAAATAAATTAACGTAATATTTTTAATTCAATAATTTTAATTTTCTTCATATGTTAAACGATGATGTTAGTTTACATTTTAGCAGAAACATTACAAATAATATAAATTACTCAAAAACTAATCAAGTGAAAAAATTCTATCTATTCATTCTTTTTTCAAATTTCAAAATTATCAAAATCTGACAAAAAAACGGATTTTAATTTTACATTAAAATTCAACTACTAACAATATATTTAATCCAAAACTTTTATTACTGTAAAAAAATATTGTTGAATCTATAATTACTTAGGGGTAGTAAATGTAAGAGTCGAAACACCAATAAAAAATAAGGAACTATATTTTAAATTAAAGTTTTCTGTTTTATTTCTTTTGGATTCTTTTATAATTGGTTTCGTGGAATCCTACCCCAAACAATATATGGTATTTTTTTTTCTATAAATTTAGGGCAATGAAAAATATTTCTAATTTTTGAAATTTGAATTAAGGTTCGAAAACAGCATTAATACGTATTTTTTCTCTAAAAATCAAAATATGAAATGAACATAATGTTTACTATTAATTACACAACAACTTATTCAATTTTCTCTTATAATTGGGATTAGAATAATTAAATCAAAACCTTCATTAATTAAAAAGCTTCTGCATATGGTGCACATGTTACTGAAAGTATAAATATAACTAAAAACTTTGATTGTGGAAAGTGAGAAAGAAACTCCCTTTTGAGTTGATCTTAAGAATAGCATTTCAAGCACTGCACATGCTTGCTAGCTTTCTGTGCAGTGGTCAATGCAGTGAGAAGCAAGGAAAAATCATGTTCATCACATCACCATATCCTTTTTCAAATAGTCTTTTAGATGACACTTCAAAATTAAAATAAAGTGAAAATCAAATTCCCTAATTTATAAATTCAATGAACACATTTCAAATACATTTATCAATTCAAAAATCCAACTTTAAAACTGATGAGAATCCATGTGTAAGTTTGATAGAAATGAAAATGTTACAAGCTTAAATTCATTTTCTTTTGGATTTAAGTAATGTCAAATCTCTTATATAAATTTTATTCAAATTTAATTAGTTTTGTGAATCTTTTTCTTTTTTTTACTTTGAATTTTCTTGAAATAATCTATGAAAAACAAGATAAATGATATTTTGACTTTCACACAAGTTTTTTTTCGATACTATAACACAATTTTATATTCATTTGACACATATTACAGAAATAAAATGGTCGTAAAAATGTAAACTTTTATATTTTTTTAAAAAAAAGTAAAAAATAAGTAAATATACTGCCAAATTTGTTGGAATAAACTTAAATTTTAAGATTTTATTAATAATTTTGTTTAAATATTATTTTATTAGTTTTTTTGGTTTAGTAATATTTAGTTTGATTTTGACAGAGATAAAATAGGAATATATATAGTTATGATTTTCTGTTTATTTAGGTACAATATTATTTTATTATAGATTAAACATATTTTATTTTTAAGATAATTGATATTTTATTTTCAGTGTTTATTTTTATTTCCGTAATATTGTAAGTATCACAACTATTTAAAATCTTTCCATTATCAATTATACGGTAAATGAACGTAAAAAAATTGAGATGTGTAAAGAATATTTTTCTTTTTATATTCACTTGACACTAGTAGTAATGATAGAGTGACAACTTCATTTGACACATAGTACAAGAGTAAAATGGTTATAAAAAAGTAAATTTTTGTATTTTTTCAAGAAAGAAAAAGAGTAAAAAGCAAGAAAGAACAGTGTTAAATGATTGTAAAAAAATTATCTTTGTTTTGGGTACTTTTTACTCTTTCTTTTTTTCCTAAAAATACAAAAAAATACTCTTTTTTTTTTACTATTTTTCCTTTCTAATATGTAGAAGGAATGTAAAAGTTTGTGATTCTGTTTTTACTGCAAAAACAAACGTCTTATAATGATTTCCTGAGTTTTCGACACTTGGCACACTGTCATTTCTTCAGTGAGTGGCATCCTTTACAAATGTGTCTGTCCGTCACATGAGCCCTTTGCAGAGTTGCTTGTGCCGTTTATCTCAAACCAAATCTGAAAAATCTCAACCATTTATGAATTTTGGCAAATATGTGATTTTGTTTATATATAGAAATACAGTGAGACGCTACAAGAGTAAAAGCAACATTACCTTGTCCTTACCAAAGGAATTTTAGAAGATAATCCAAATCAGTAGTTCTAAGCTTCAATTTTTTGTTCAGTCAATTTTGAAATGGGTATAAAATAAAATCTGTAATGCAAGTACCACTGTAGTGTCAGTCATTACGATGCCTTTTAACATAAAAGCTCACAAAAGAGAAAAACAGAATGTCACGGGACTGAAACTGTTGTTTGTCATCTTCCACCATATGTTCTGTGCTTCCTAATCTGCTCTTTATTGAGTTTTGTTTCTTTCAACATGTCACAGCACACAAGCCTCCATTCGTGACATGATTCTTGTTTGTCACTTCCTTGATTCACGAAAATGAGGCATATAGTATACTCATATACACATTCACAAGTCTCATTCAGCATAAGGAGAAGATAAGGAACTCTTATATTTGACTTGGCATTGTTTTTGCTGCTTCAACTCTTGTTTGTTCTTCTGAATCAGCAGCAAGAGCATGGAGGTGAATTTCAACTTTCCTTGCCTTGAAAAACCAGAAGCTGATGCTGAAGTAGAAGAAGACATGCGCTTTCAAAATTCCTTTCAGGTTCATGCTTTTCTATATCTATCTGTATACATGCAAAAGTACTTATTGGGTGTATTCTTTCTGATGTTCTAGTATTCTGCAGTCTTTCAATGAAGTTCCATGTTTTGTTTATGGTGGTTGTAGGAGCTAAGAGAACTGCAGTCTCAGCTGCACCATGCTGCAGATTATTGTGAAACGACTTTCTTGAAAAGTGAAGCTAAGAGAGAGTTAGTTCTTCCATACTCTTATCTGAATGTTATTTTCTGCTTTTGGCTTTAGCCTTGTGCTTTTATGTTTCGCAGTTTGCTATGAGGTTCAAGATTCATTCTTCCTATGCTATGGTGGTCCATGTTTACATACCCTGTTAAAGTGGGTGAATGATACAATACACCTAACAAATTTTATAAGAAAAAACCTTAATATTATGTTAGAAAATAATTTTAAATTCATCTCAATCTTATAAAACTGGTTTATCTTTGCAATTACCTATGTATTATATTTTTATCATAGGGGTTTCCAACATATTCAGTTATACATCTTTTACATTGAGCTTTCTAATTTTGTAAGAGTTTGTTTGCTGGATGTGCTGACCCATGTGTGTTGGAATTTGTGTACATTGCAGTGTGATGGAAAACACAAAAGAATACATATGCAGGGCCATAGTCACTGTAGTTGATCATCTTGGAAACGTCTCAGCTAATCTTGAAGGCCTTATCTCTCAAACAAGTGCAATTTCTGAGGCTGAGTCACGAATTCAGTGCCTCAAACAAGTTAGTGTTGTGTTGCTACTTTGCACTTGCTCAAAATATACTTAATTAGAAGTCTTACATCGATTAAAAATAAAATTAATTTATATTATATAACTGGATTTAAAACCTCTTCTTACAAGCTCTGGTAGACTTAAAATCCATTTTTTAACAAAGTATGTTAGCTAAAAATTAGAATTTGCATAAAACAGAGAGCAATGATATTCACTAATCAGTTTGTAACATTAAACAACTTATATATGCTTCCTACTAGTTTGTCTGTTTTGCTGATTAATTAATGTTTATTTGAAAACAGTAACTCGTTATTCACAGAATATCTTACACGTTAGTGATGAAAACTGTATGATCACAAATATAATAATAGAGTAATAGTTACCATAGAAAAGTACAAAAGCCATAAAATAGATTCTACACTGCAGAAGAAAAAGACACAACTTTAACATATGTAGCAGATCCTTAACAGTTACTTGAATGATTCTTTCAGAGACTTTTCTCGTGTGAACAATATGCTGATAAGCTTGCGCTCACACAGATGAGATGGAGGGAGAAAGTGCCAAGATTCCATTCTCGTTATTTATCTTCACGTAAATATTTGATTTTGTTCTTTTGAAAGTGACAAAAGTGTTTCTAATCAATTACATTATACTGTCAGTCCATTATTACTTTTCCATTTATCTCATTTATTTGTGGTGTCTTTTTTACCTTTTTTCCATGATCAGCACCCATTCTTGAGAGATCAAGCAGTGAGAAATTAAGGTACTAATTCTCAATACCCTCATGAATCTGACAACAGTTATTGTCTGACCACATGTTCTCTCATTGTCAGAAGCAAGGAAGAGCATGACATTCTCATCACCATCATGATGAAAATGAACTATATATTACATTTCACTTTTGTCTTTAATATATTCTTATTTTATCCAGAGATTCTGAAACTGAAGATCCCACAAAAGTAGAAGACAAACACATACTAGAAAAGCAGGAGGAATTGCCACTTTTCTTGTACACCCAAAAGCCACATGCAGATAAGAATTTGAAGCCAACCAGTGTTACTACATTGAACACACATAACGATGTGACCATGGGTACAACATTATGTTCTTCTAATACCAAAAGTATAATATTTTGTTCTTCTACAAAGCTTTCTTTTTAGTTGCATCTCTGACATAATTTTCTTTCCATACTAACACTACAGTGGTACCTGTTCGGGATGGTTTGTCAGTCTTAACAAAAGTTTCAAATCCTACATTTCATTTTCAAGTGAGTTTGTTTCTGTACTCTAACCTGTTTAATGTTGCATAATAAATTGGTTTTTATGAGTCATAGATTTGTAATTGTGAAAGGCTTTTATTTTCTTTTGCAGGGTTCCCCGAAGGTTACACGCCATAGAAGATCCTTGCATGGCAGTGACATCTTATGGCTCATTCGGCGTACTAAACGGATCCATTGAAAAACTATATTGATTGTAATGGAAATGCTACTAGCCTTAAGAACTCATGGAAGTTGTATGATTCTGGAACCAAACATTATTTGCAAATATTTGTATGTTGAGGCACTTAGAAAGTAGTTACTTTTACAATTCTGATAGCAAATATCGTCATGGTTATAATGATTTAGTTTTAGGTTTTAGCACAAGTGAATGATCATACATTTTGAACTTGTACTTCTGAACATGACAAGGCTTCAGGTGCCAACGAACTGCAGATTGGGTTCCAACTAAGGGTGAATATTTCTACAGTGATTTTACCAGGACTATCAATCTTCCACTATTTTGAAGTAAAGATATAAATAAGTTACAACCAGTCCAGTAATTACACAACCTAAGTCTGAATGACATAATGTACAAACGGGTTATAATAAGAAGCATAAGTAAGATCATACTTCTGCATAACCAAAGCCTAGATGAGAGTGTTTACGCAGTAGCTTCTCTTTTCATGGGTTCCAATATTTCTAATATTTCTTCTCTCTTCCCCATTCCAATTTATCATTGATATTAATGTCGAGCTATGGGAGCTTTTAAAGCATTCAAATACTCAAGCTTGTCCAAATAAGAAGATTTCTGAGCACAATCAGGAGATTTAGTTGCACTCTTTTCATCATTTTCGTCCACGAAATCCTCTAAATCTCCAGTGACGTTACTGTTCTTTGCGTCCAACTCCTCCTTGATTGAAGTCCAACCCATGAAATCTGAGAGAGTCATTGAAGGTGGTGTATCTGAAGAGTGAATGTTGGAATCTGCATCCTCAGAGTTTGGGGAAGTCCTCCCAGATAGTGGTAAAGAATCCACTGAAACCCTTCTGCTGCTCACTGCCAATGAAGGGTTCTTTGCCACTGAATCAGTATACAAGACATCCTCAATCCTTGACAAAACTGTGTAAGCCAGGCTTTCTATTACTCTTGAGTAGCTCTCTAGGATGGCTTGTCCCACATCCTGTGTTCATTTTGAAAGCATTAAAAATTTGTCAGTGACCATCTAGACATAATACTATAACATGAACAAACTAGTTGCAGTGTTGTTTTCACCTTGTTGTATTGTATTTTGCTAATGTCAAGTGAAGATTGTGGAAGCCCTGGGAACTGATGTTTGAGCATCAGCAATATTGTCTCAGCTCTCTCCTCAAAGAGTTCTCTCTTCTCTATGCTCACTGCTGAACCCCAGGAAGACTTATTATCCTTATTGGTCATCTTCCTTTTCCATATCACAATGGAAGCTTCCATCCTATTCTTGAGGTCAAGCACTTTATGTTCTGTGGACATGTCCATTGTTGAGAGAAATTGCCCAGGATCAAAGTATTCCACTGTAATGCTCTTGTAGATTGACTCACCAAGGCTTTCTCTACCATTCTGACAAAGACAAGAAGGAGAAGATTGACCCAAGTTCCAAGCTTTGAGTGCTAATGAAATTATTAAGCCAGTTGGAGATTCGTTTGGTTTAATTTTATTACCTTGGGGAGAGATTCAATATAGTTTTCAGGGATCGCCATTTCTGATAGTATTTGAGCATTTATTGCCATGGCTGCTTTAAGCACTTGGTTAACATTGTCCTTCTGGAACTGTAGCCATTTTACGGCCCCATCAGACAGCCCTGTTGGGTGAACTTTAACTGTTGGTAGCCACCATTTGTCGCTCTTCCTGCTGTTAGAGATACCATCAGGATCCTCGTCATTTTTAGAGACATACCAGAACTCATTTTGATCTCTGAAGTTTTGTAAGGTGTCCTGTTTCATCTCTATCTAGTTAGTCCAAAGTGGGTGAAGTGAAGCCATTTGAACAAAGTGATTCAGATAAGATTTAACAACTTACAATGAGCATTGCATCAAGCTTGCGCAAGGCGGGGATGTTCATGAGCAGATCAGTTCGTTGTCTAGTAGTCATGATCTGCACAATGTCAGAACATATTGCTTTGAATGATAAAATTGAAACCAATATAGTTAGTAATATATTAGTCTTGAATTTGTAGGGGTAAGAGAAGTGGACAACACAATAAGGCTGCGTACCTCCATGCTTGATCCATCCTTAGCTATTTGTTGTGATGGAGCAAATTCAACAATATGATCAGTGACAGATAGGAGCCACTCAATTTCTTTTCTCCACCTGGCCTTTCTATCTGAGGCCATTGGCTCCAGCTTTGATATTTCTCCAAAAACAGATGCTGCATTGCATCAGAAAGAAGCAAATTTCATTGAGACTTGAGAGAACAAATTTCAGTCAGTCACACTCTAAATATTCAAGTGTTTGAACTAGAATTGAGATGACTACAGTATCTATTTGTTATACATGATTTAAATCACACTTCATCTTCTGGAAACCATTTCAATCCCCTTACAAGGTAGTAGGAACAATAAAATAGTCAATTGGCACACATTAATTTGAGGAATTTGGATTCTCTACTGGGTTTTCTGTACTGTTTCTCTGTTGTGCCTTAAAAATACATTGATGGACAATGATTTGAATGTTTTAAAATATACTAAAAGGATTTTTAAAGTACAAATATCAGTGTATTGGTAATGTTCAGCAGAGGACATCATCAAAAAACCCCAATAGAGAATCTAGACTCTTAATTTGAGGTAAAAAAGGCATATACCAGCCAGGTTTGTTATGGCATTTGATAGAGCCAAGGCTGAAGAAACACCATTCCCTGCACCTGACATGTCTTCTCCTAAAAGTAACTTAGCAAACCTTTCCTTCATCAAGTCAGTGTCTGAAATAAAAGCACAAAAAGTCTGTTTAGAAATTCATGCTTAGTGTTCTTGATCTTCTTATAACTACTAACAAACACTTTATGATTTCATTTCTTCACTTTGAGAGTGATCAGATTAATTTAACTGCTATTTGAAATCCAGCCACAATCTTAACTTGAATTAAAGTTGGAAGATCAAATATACCAGTTGGTTTCTTTGGAGGCATTCTAGGTACTTCAACTCCCAAGCTTGGTGCTGGACTGTGATCGCTATATGGGAAATGAAAATCCATGGAGTGATTAAATGAGCTCCTAGAATCAAGGCTTTTTGAGTATATCCTATCACTTTCACCTGCATCGTCATGATCCTTATCAACTAAACCATGACTATGCTTCCCTGACTCAAACATCCTTCTGAAATGAAAAGATTTGGACTTCTGCATGCCACTATGGTGATGATGAAAAGTTCGAACCATTGTTGATCGGACCTTCTTTGAGTGTCAAGCTGTTACCTTTGTTTTTGTAAAAAAAACAAAGGAACAAGTAATTGGAGGGCGAAATGTTGTTGGCCCTGAAGTTAAGTTTGATGTGTTCCCTCTTCTTGATGTTTTATTCCCTTTAGAGTACTGTTTGATCAACGAGAGAAACAAGAACCCCTTCTATAAAAGAGTATGTCAAAGGATGTCAGCAAAGAAACTTAAGAGAAAATGAAAAACTTGACGTTGTTTCATAGAATTGTGGTGTTTATGTTTGAAGCAGAAAATAACATGGCTAGTTTGAGGACAAGGTAAATAGAAAAAATGGCAGGGCAGTAATCTGTTGAGGTTGTTTCTGAATGAATGGATGAGAAGTTCATACTTTCCATTGATTTCCATAAATGGCAAGCAAAACCATTAATCTAAATATAGCTGTTTATTGATGCCAAAAATGCAAAACAAATTGAAGGAAAAGCAGTTGAACGAGAGAATGAATGAAGAAAATGGCATTTTGACAAACACATTCAATGGTTGTCATGTTTTCTGTTAATTTGAAAAGAAATTTGGATTAATTTAAGGAAAGCAACAGAATGAGATGACTATAATTAGAACACAACAAACTTAGCTAGTGTGCAAATCATATGTGACTTCATTATTTTTCTCTTTGTTCATCAAAATTATTTTTTTCAACAATTTCTATATAAAAGAGAGATAATAGCATAGCAAGATGGAATTATAATATGAAACTAAGAGTTTAAATACTTATGTAATTAAAACGTGACTTCTCATTACAATTATTCCCTCGTATTTTTGAATTGTATATTAATATTTTCTTATAATAATTAAGTTGTATAAAATATATTCTTATAAAACAATACCATCTCATTATTTTATAATATAAAAAAAAATATAAAATAAATCATAATTTTATAGACTTTTGATATTATAAATCATATATAGATATTACATTTGATATTTTCTATATAAAAACTAAAAAAATATCATTGGTGGTGAATTCCAGATCAATCTACTTTCAACCAAACTCAAACACATTTAACACATAGATTAACTGAGTCCGATTTAATTCAATATTCATCTAAAGATTTAAAATAAAATTTTCTCAATTCAATTCAACTCAAAATTATGATGACTTCGATTGACTTATATTTATAATTCATTTTCACATCTCTAAACGAGAAAAGGAAAAAAAAATCAATAGAAAGTAAATAAGAAGAAATGAACATGTATACTCTCTCATCATTCATGGTATTATAATTAGAAGAAAATACTAACAACAAAGTAAAATTTACCACAATAATCACAAACTATATTAATGTGCATTCTTAGCATCTATTTGTTACAAAATTAGAGAAAAATCTTCAAAGGAATAACTATTCTAATAAAACTAAAAATTAAAGTAATGTTTCATGAATTTATACAATTTCTCTATACTTTTTATCAATAATATCATGCAAGTAAATTCATCGACATTTATGCATAGTGAGAGATTGAGAAAGAAAACAAAAAAAAAAATATTATTAGATTTAATGTCGCCTTTATTTCTGTGCATAACTTACTTTGATAGAATTATATTTTGCAATATAAAAAATTCACACGTGGGCCTCCTCCTAACATTGTGTTTAGGCCCATCTTGAAAAAAATATAAAAAAAAAGTACAGTAATTTGAAATATGAACTCCAACATGAAATTTTATAATAACACAGGACAGAATAAGATGTACTATATTTTTCTGCATTCAAAAAATATCATATATATACTAGTAAAAAATAATGAATTTTTATGATAATTATTTAAATTTAATTTTAAAATGAAACTCCTCAACCTTTAACCAACACTGTTTTGTCCCCTCCATGATCCTTCTAACCCAGAATTAAGGAGGAAATGAAGAACTTGGAAAGCAACCATTGAATAATTCCACAATAGTTTATGCAGAAAAGTTGTTCTAAGCTTTTAAACNTATCATTTGGTCAACCTTTTGAAGATCTAGAACAAAAAATTGACAAGAAAAAGCCACAACAAAAACATAAAATAACAATCATTATTGACAAAGAGAGATCAACCACCACCTTGTTTAGCTTTATCATGGTGAGATAAGTAATAGTCTCTAACTATCATTATCTTACAAAGATTATTTTACAGTGTTAAATCATTTCCTGTACTTGAGTCACATGCTGCATCATAAACCAGTTTAACTATGCAATTATTGAACAATTAGTCTCGTATATATACATTATATGTATAATAACATAGCCATACAAGTACATAAAAACAAAGAAAGACTACAAAAACATCAAATCGATGAGCACTGAGAGAAGAAGGTAGATAACAAGATGTCTCATTCCAACACTCATCATGGGTCACAAAAATACAAGCAGCACCAGCANCTGGCTTTTTATTGTTTTCTTTTGTACCAGTGGGACCTTGTGTGTGAGAATCTGTGTTCAACATCATTCAAATCCAGATAAGGATTTTCCAACATTGTGATACATTCTTTTTCCCAAACACTTTTTATTTCACTTTTTCTTTTCCAAATATAAAAAGTTTCACATAATTAATTACTATTATTCAGGTAAAAAATTATCTCAGTCATTTTTATCAGTATAAACATTTCACATAAATGCAGATAACAGAAGTTTATGTATAAACTCTTTTTTCACTGTTAAAACAGAACAAAATTTGTAATAACTCTTGTTTGTCCTTTTGATTATGTGCATTTGCTGGCTTGCCACCTATACTTTGTCTAAGTTTAAATTCAAATTTTGCAGATGGTGTCTCCATGGAGATTTTCAAGGTTTATTTTTTTCCTATAGATGTGAAAGAAACTTTGGAAAAACAAAACCCAGTTGCTTTGTTTACCTTTCAATTATTTAAGGCAAAGGTTGAGTGATATATGAGAAGGGAAACCAAAAGGGTTGGTANCTAATTTAGCTTTTGTGATTTTTGACCCTTCTGTTATATATTCTACAAACTAGTCTTCTTTTGTCTTGAATGTCTCAGTGAGATACGTATTTGCTAAAATTCATGATATCATGTTGGTCACATACAAAGTTTGAAATTGAAGATAGTTTCCTCTTTGATTCATGATTTCACTCCATTTGCTTAGCCACCAGAAATGGACAGAACATGAAAATTTTGAATTAGATGATGGGGAATTGATAGGGGAAAGTTAACAGTGTAAAGCAGAAAAAAAAGTTGTATTTAGTAGGGAAAAGGCTACACTGATTTTAGGGTTGAAGACCATATAATTGAGGAATGGGCCAAGCTTACACGTCAATTTTTGTTTTCCTTGTTTGTCTAAATCCAATTCAGTTTCAATTGCACACACCTTTTCCCCATCTTTGCAATTTTTGATTTTGTAAAACCATGTTCCTTCATGAGGCGGGAAGTGCAAAACTTTCTTTCAATAATATTGCTGTCTTGGAATAGCAGTGAAGTTTTGATATTTGATTCAACAGTTTCTGTCTTCTTCTTTTTTCTTTCCTTTTTTACTTTGATGCTTGAATAAGCATCAATTAATTGATTTGGTATGCACACATATTGAATTACAACTACCATAATTTTGTGCTGCTAAGTTATAGAGAAGCATTGAAGTCTAAGTTGCATTGCACCCTTTTTAAAATAACAGACTCTGACTTCAATTCAAATTTGTAACCAAACAAGGAAAAAAAGGTGGTGAGGGTTGAGTTACATTTATTATAGGGGCCAAATGTGAAATGCAACAAGAGTCCTGTGACTTAATTTAAAAAAAGTGCTTTCAGTAACTTGTTTGAGCGTTCAGGGTACCAACTGACAGGTGTAAAATGCAGATGAAGTTCAGTTCAACAGTGAAAACTTGGAATTCATTGAAGACAGAGAGACTAGTTTGGGAAACAAAAATCGGTGCTGATTAAAGTTATTTTCTGTAATCAAAGTTTAAGAAATAGCTTCAAAATCATGTTATGTTATACCAAAAGCTCATTTTGATTTGTTTAAGTAGTCTCATTCAGTGATAAAGTTACACATAAATTTTGAAGATTAAACAAGTATTATTAGATAGTGTTGTTTTCTTTTGATAATAAGACATTTTAGACGGCAATTTTGGTGTGGAATGTTGCCAATTGTTATTTATGCAGTTTTTGGTTGATTGAGTTTAGGTACTTATCAATGCTTATTATTTAATGCATGCTCTGCAAAATTCATGACTGAAGTTAATACATTAATCTTATAGGTCTGAATTAATATTGTTCAAAGCTACTTACTGTACTTGAGAACATGAAATGAGGAATTTTTTTTCACAGATATAGGTGGGGTTTTATGTTTTTCAACTAATGCAATACTAAGTAACCCTTTGGCTTTAAATGAATATTATTATTATTATTATGATTATTATTATGATGATGAAAGGTACAATACAATACAAAGGTTCATATGAGGTGTGTGTGAACAATGAATGGATTGATTTTCTTTCTGTTCAGTGAACCAAATGCACCCATCAAACACTTTTCCAACAAAAACAGATCTTTTCACAATTTTTCAGATTTTTTTCTCTTTCCTAATTTTTTTTCAAAGAAATAAATAAAGAAAAAAGAAAAGCTCTGGGAAAGTAAATACTGCAATAAAGTATCAAAAACTAACTGCAGATTTACCAATGGGAAAGTGGTATGCTTGGGAAAGATATATTAAGTAGAAATTTTTGTTATGAACATTAAATATTGAGAATTTGGTTTGAAGATCGAGTAATATGCCGGCAAATTTAGACTTTAGTTGGAGTGTAGGGACAAGTGGATCTTCAGTAATTAATAATTCATTCTAAGCAAACATTTGACTTTAAATGCTTTTATTATTCTATCTTTTAATTTGTTTATTCATTACACACTAATTGTCTTTACCACACTCAAATCCTTGTAATTAAATTACTAATAAAAAATACTATAATGAAGAAGGACTTTTTTCAAGGGATGCAAAGGGACTAAAACTTGATCAAACAGGGTTAATTATCACCTAACTGGATCAGACACCATGTTTCTGCAAGAAAATCAGCAACCTGTTTCCTTCTCTAAAGACATTTTATAATTTTTTAGCACCTGTTGGAGGACTTGAGTTATTTTCAAATTTTAATATTGGAACAACAAATAAGTTTAAACTGTGTTTCAAATTTATGATTTTCTGTGTACGTAAAGAAGTAGCATTTCTTAAAAGAAGTTAACTTTTTAAAGAAACTTTAGTATTTCGAGAGATTGACATTAACATCTTATTAAAGGGTGTTCTAAGTTCAGAAAAAATGAATTTACTATAACATTACATTAACTGATTTATTAGGTTGTGATGCAGTGCTCAGTTCCTAGTTTTTTTTTTATTGTCAGTTTGCTTCAATTATCTGCACCTGCACTGTTTTAAGGCACTTTTGTTTCAAGCTATGTGACAAAACATAATAATAAAACCTTCAATATAATAAAGAAAATATTAAACATAAGATCATATGGTGGCATAGCTAGATATTATATTATATATGCAATGATTTACGTATGACAGCAAATAACGAATTTAACCTTAATAATATTGTCCTTGCTGACCAATCTCAATCTTCATAACAGTAGAGTGCCGTAAAGACCAGGTTTCCAACTACAACTACACTATTTATTATATAGTTTAACTGATATCATTATACAGGTTTAACTTTTTTCTGATATGGATGATTTATTACACAGTACATTTTCTGATATTGTTTGTATAATTTTTAACTTTAATTTTTGTAAAGTTAATGAATTTATAATATTTAAGTATGAGGGTGTGTGGAATTATTTTACTTTACCATGACATTAACTTGTGTTCTCAATAGGTTATTGATTTTCAAAAGTGTCTCATGAAAACAACCTTTTTAAGGTAATGTGTTTTAAAAAATAATAATGACATGATAACTTTAGAAGAAAAGAAGTACCAAAATTTTTGTTTTGATCAACTGGTTTGCGTGGAGCCATTTTTCCACTCTGACTGTCTGACCCGTGTGCTTTTGAAACAGGTTTTGCTTTGCTTCTTTGGCACTCTGCAACTATTATGTACCACCAAAGCCATTTGCTGCCATTTTTCACATCCATGATCTTTCAGTGATTTTCTTGTCTCCAAACAAATACCTTTGAACAATACTAAGAAAAACACTCACTGTGTTGTATTTTTTGGAAGCTCAATGTTGTTTGTTGTATCTACCCTTCATCCAAAAACAAAGTCAATGCAACCATTTGACTGTTTTGTTCTTCCCATGTGGATCTGAGTCTCTTGCTTGCACCTCGCTCCCTTGGACGAAGCTTCCCTAAGCCTTCCTGGCTCCTCCTCACCATAAATGCAACTTTTTTTTCTTATCTGTTTTTCATGAATTTCTCATCTGGGTTTCGGATTGGTGCTGCTGATTGTGATGAACAGTGAAACAAAATCAAGGGTAAGTTGTAAGTGTTGCATGAAACCGTGAACTCTTACTTCTTTTTGGATTAAACGGTTGGCGTTTTAGCTTCTTTGCTGTGAGTTTCTGAGAATGTTGAATGTTTGGTTCAATCATCAACTCTGAGGAGAAACAAAAGAAAAGTGTCAATTTTTTTATATTAATCTGGGAAAGAAAAAGTGGAGTTTGAATTACAAAAATGTCTTAGCTTGCCGATATTCGTGAATATTACGATGATGTGTGATTAAAGTTTGAGTTTTTGGAATCATTTTCAAGTTGGGTCCTTTCTGATTTCAGTGGAGAATTTCTTACAGATCTCCGACTCTCTTTCTGTGCTTGGTTCAAGAGTCCAATTGGAAACATGTGCAAATAGTTTAATTTTGACAGTTCAAGCTAATGATCGAGACTTTTTTTCTTTTGTTTGTTTCTATGTTGATCTACCTCCTCTTTTTTGCTAGAATTGTTGTGTTGATGACGACTAATTAATTAATTGCACATGTTTCAGTTAGACAAAAAACAAGCCTCGTTTTTGTCTCATGTAGACAAACTGAGATCCAAGAAGACAAGACCATGTAAGTATTCTGAGATTTTAATAACAATTGTTGTTTGTTTTGGTTGTTAAAATATTACTAGACTTCCAGTTTGTTGATGAAATTTCTGTGACAGAATATCCCCCTCAAGACTCAGTCATGTATAAACCATTCATGACATGTGATGATCCAAAAGGGGTAGTTGAGTGTGGGGCTATAAGAAAATACAGGACCAGTTCTCAGAAAATGAAGGACAAGACAAAAACTAGGAGGCCGGCTGAGACATCATTGGCTAACAAACAAGACAAAGAGGAGAAGGTTTCAAAAGGATCCGCTGAGAGGTCTTTTGATCCATCATCCTTGCAGCTCATGGAGGTTTCTAGAGGGGCTCAAAGGTTGAACAACATGATTGATTCATGGTCTAGGGGTCTTATGTATGATGGAAGTTCTGAAGATATAGCAAAAGATTTGCTAAAAGGGGCTCTTGACCTGCAAGAATCTCTACTGATGCTTCGCAAGGTGCAAGAAGCTTCACAACACATGGCTACCCTGAAGAGAAGACAAAATGGGAAACCTGAAAGCAGCAGATTTGATGCAATGCCGGTTGATGGAACTGCACATTGTGATCACTTTGGTGAACAAAGTTATCCAATGGGGTTCCGAAGACGTTGGCCTTCAGCTGATGGTTCTTCAAGTAGCTGCACCGAGGAGCTTAAGAAAGTGATTAAGGAGAGCCTGGTTAGTCAAAATTTGTTCAAAACCACTGAAGGGTTGGATTCATCATCCACATTCCACTCAACAAACTCAAGCCAATCTTCTGGTGCTTGGAATGATAAGCTTTCTGATTCTTCTTTCTCACCAACAACTTCAAGGAGGGAAAGACGATCCAATCTGGTTGCCAAGCTGATGGGTTTAGAAGAAGCCCCTTCAAGATCATTCCCAGCTATTATACAGAAACAGCTGGCGAGTCCAAAGATTCTGAATCAGAAGAGACATGTATTTGACATAGATATGCCTAAGGTGAGAAAAAATGTTGAGAATGTTAGTCTAGAACGTAAGATGACTTTGAAGGAAATTCTTGAGACTACTCATTTCAATGGACTTTTGAAGAAGAGTCCTGTCAGAGAGCATAATGTTTATGTCCATCCTTCCTTTGATGCACACTACAAACATGGTGATTTACCTCCTATTGTACTTATGAAACCTCGATGTAGTCCATATCAGGAATGTGTGAACAGTTATGACCATGTTGTTCCTCCAGAAAAGTTATCCCTCAGAAATCTAAAAGCAAAAGCTGCCCCTTCCAAAGTGTTCCAACACAAGGAAGACTCAACCACCAACGTGGGGAGAAAAATGGAAGAACATTTATCCAAAAGGCTTACCAAAGAGGAAAGAACTAAGCTCGTCAGAGAGGTTGTGGAGTTGAAGGAGAAAGAAATCAAGCCTATTGAAAATGAGAAGGCTCCAGGAGGTAAGGTAAGACTGCCTAGTCATTTCAGTCACAAATCACATGTAAATGAAACTGCTGATAGAAAAGCTAAGGTAAAGACCATTGCCACTAGTAGAAAGCTTTCAGAAAAGGAGGTTTCAAAACCCAAACATCAACAACAAAATCTTATACCAGTAGTTGAGGTTTCGAAACCCAAAGTTGTGACAAAATCCCAAGAAGATCAAGGAGAAATAAGCTCTACAAGTACCAAGATTAGGAAGCCACAGAGTGGCTCCCGAAGTGAAAAGAATGAGACTCCCAGCAGAAAGAGCACTGTTTCAAATTCAAATACCATATCAAAACCAAAGAGCCAAAAGATTACTTATTCCAAGGAACAGAATAAGAAACAGATGAAGAAGCAAAAGCCTGCTGTTGCTGAGCCTGAAGCAGCTAAACCAGTCGTAAGTTTACTTTTGCTCTCATCTTTTTGTCTCTCGCGAATCTAACAGTATTGTGTATCATCTCTTGGAAATATGAGTATGGGATAGAAATCCATTAATGAAGCAAGTCCTTCAATCTGAATTCTAATTCGTTGTTTTTCTGAATAGGATCAACAGTTAGGCCAAGAAGAAGCAATGAGTGTTGCTGTTTCTCATAAAGATGATTGCCCTGAGATTAGAATAATAACTACAATAGCAGATGATCTTGCGATGGAGCATGAAGAAGTATATGCATCTGCAAGTAAGATTAGAGGTAAATTTCTCTCAAGTTATCTTCACTGGTGCCACATTTTAGCAATTACATGTGAGAGGTTATGCATGTAATATTCTTGAAAAAGTTTGGATAGCTGCCATACAAAGATAAAATAGCCATTGCACTGATAGTGAATCATGAATTGTCAAGTGTAGTGAGTTCATGACTTTTACAATAAATACCTTAAAAGATGGTAGCAGTTTCATCCCCTCACTTTCTTAAAACTATAAACAAACATATTAACTTTAGATCCACCAGTTATTTTTATTGACAGTGCATAGAAATTAAACTCCTATAAACCATAGGTTTCTTCATGAGTTTTGACATAATTTTTCTTTTATTACAGAAGTTTCTGAGCAAAACCAGAGTTCTTCTAGTGATGATTACTTTATGCTCAAGTCTGAACATGAAAATGATATCATTCTTGCTGAGAAAGCTCATGACAGCATCAATATCAGTGAAACAGATTACAAGGCTGACAAAGAGAACTCCGAGCTTAAATATTTGCTTCTGACAAGTCAATCATTTATTGAGCATGCAGAGAAGTTCCTCAATCTTGATGTTGACTGTCCCAAGCTCCTACCAAAAAGTGAAACTAAGCGAATATCCAATCTCTTACTCTTTTTGGACTGTGCAAATGAAGTCACTGAGCGTAAAAGCTTGCAGGGATCACAAGCAGTTAACCCTTTATTGCTAACTTGTGCGGGGAATCCAAGATTGCACATTTCTTTAGGGAGGTTGGTTGATGAAGTGTGTAGTGCCATTGAGAATCTAACATCTTACAGTGAAAAAGTGGCTTCAGATAATATATATGCAATGATGGAGAGAGATATAAAAGGAAACAATGGACTGATGAATGGAATATGGAACTGGGGTTGGAGGCATGGATTTTCTGCAGATGAAGCTGAGCAAGTTGTGAATGAAGTAGAGAACCTAGTTTTAGGTGGATTGATTGAAGAGATAATTGTAAATTTATGATTACATATATTTTGAGACCATGTATACAGCCTTTAGATATCAGCATCTTCAACTTGTATATAAAGGACTCATTGAATTGATACAAGAAAGAAGAGTTGAACACCTTGGCTGCAGAAAGTTGCATAATTTTGCTATGAATAACCTTTTCTTTTAGTATAGTATAATGATACTCCTGCCATTGGATTATTCTCTAATGTGTTCTTTGACCTTCCATGCTAATATCAAGCTATTGGAAAATGTGGAAAAGAAATGGAATTGTAGACACCAAACTACACCACATTATTGTTTAGACCAGAGTTAGAAAGTTGGTTTAGTGACAATAAAAATTGGAAGAAAATGTGAGAGATTATAGATTTAACTTTTTCGATTTGAGAGTTATAAGATTGGTTTGAAGGATTTTGAGAGAGAATATCCAGATAAATGAAAAAAAAAATATTACAAATAAGTATTAATGATATATGAATAATCATATTATTATCCATTAAAAAATATGGGTTTAGTTGAGCGGTGTATTGAATTTTGATTCTTTTGACAGATTACATCCAAATCAATTCATTAATTAGTATAAATAATTAGCCAGTGTTAAATAATTTTAATGTAAACCATTAAGATTTTAATTGCTTTGATGGTTTTATTGTAAATAACGGGTTTGTTGAGCAAATTATCTAAGCCCGTAATTCGGCCCTAACAGATGCAAGAAGACTTTTTCTTTCTGAAGCCCAATTATTACTAACTTCAATCGAAGACTAAAATAATATTATAAAAAAGATTGTCTCAGAATTTTTCTTTTCGAAAAGCTTGATCGATAATACATTTCCTGCATTTTGGAAAGTTTGTTCCTAAAATCTATTTCGAAAATTTTATCCTTATTCTTGAGATCGTGTTCTGAAAATTTTAAAAAACTTTGTTCTGAAAGATTTCTGGAACACTGAATCCAGAAATCACTTTTACAAAGGATAATGCAGTCATTTTGAAAATCATGAAGGTGTGTGTAGCTAGAAATCATGGGGTTGAAAGAAGAAAAAGCATGCAAGAATTTGCTCTTAAATATGGTGTATTTATCTTCACACCACTATATTTTTTTCTTACACCTCCGTAGGTATAGGAAAAGGCCAAATTATCCATAGGTTGGAAAGGAAACATTCCGAATTTCTCATTTCGAATTTATGTTTTGAAATGTGGAATTTAAAACTCAAAAATTATGTATAGCAGATTATACAATTTGAAAATGGATAAAATCACAAGTTTAAAGGTTGTTTAAACTCTACTATTATAAATATCACATAACACCTAAAATTTTAATTTTATTACAATTACTTTTAAAACTTATAAACATTTTCCAATAACTTTGAGTTCAATAATAATAGTAATAATCATAATCATAATAATGAAAACAATAATTTTTAAAGTAGATATAATCTCCAGCTACAATTTCTTCATCTCCAAAATTTGTTTAACACTCCTCTTAGAGACTGAAGGCCCTTGTAATCTTAGGATTATCACTACTGCATCATCAATGAGTAAACATGAGATTACAACTAATGCTACAAATCATCAACATTAATTAAACATGAGATTACAACTGTATATCAGTACCTAGCAAGGTTCATGACTCTCTGCAAGCCATTGTGATCCAAAATTTTGATTTTAAGATAAAATGTGAAAGAATTATACGCAACAATATGTCCAGTGAATTGGATGATGGCTGCATGATTAGCAAATTTGATATTCAACTTTAAGTGAGGTTGAAAATCCAACTTTAAGTGAGGTTGAAAATCAGAATCTTGAAAGCAAGCAAATTTACAAAGAAAAAGGCTTTAAAAATTATAGTACTATGTCACTCAGAACTGGCAAGAGCTGATTGCAAAACATCTTCGAGATACTTCTCAGCATCAGCATACTGCCTTTTCTTATCCTCAATTGCTAAGGCAGCCAAAGCTTTATCCTGAAAAATCCCAACCAACAGAAATATACGAATAAACACATGGTTTTAATACAGTAAAAAAATATAACAAACAGAAAGGCATGTAAATCACGAATACCGGAGGCAAATCTTGGTAACTCCTCAGAGTATCAAGGATGGGCTTAGTTTTCTTCTCTAGCTCCTTTCTATGCTCAGCCATTTCAACCAAAACCCTATGGCTAACCTCGGGGGTATAACCTGCATGATTCAGCACCGCCTGCACCAAATGTTATTCAGGGTGTAAAAGATAAGAATCCGAAGTATAAAAAAACATGATAATATCATACAGAGTAGAGTGCGGGGGGCATAGTAGTAAGCCAAAAAACCACCATTAATATCCTAGGCTGCAGCCTATAACAAGAAAACGGGGACTATGATAAAAAATAATAACATCATGTACAGTAAGCCACTTATGGTATACAGAAAAGTGTACTAAAGAAACTACACTCTACAATTAACCAAAACATAATAAGGTATACAGATAACAAACCATAAACCTGAGAAGAAATAAAATCTATCAAAAGAACACAAACTTAAGGCGCAATACATAATCATTAATGCATAAAAAAGGCTATAATGCGTATGGGATAATTCTTTTTTTTCCATAATGACTAAAGTTATCTACTACATTTTGCGATTGCTCACATTCACATCCTTTTGTTTTCTCTATCTTTATCACTCGCGCCCTAAATATAAATACACATCCAATATCATATACATTCTAACCATATATTTCAAAACTCAAAGGACTAATTTCTGAAGCCTTCATCTATCCACAAGAAGAAGAGACAACATACCTTGTAGTTGGCACATTGTTGCACGTATTGTCTTTCTTTTGCAGCCATTACTTGTAAATTTGTAGCCCAATTATCCATCTGAGCCTCACATGGAGCTACCTCATCTTCTAACTGAGCAAGTGTTCTGCATAAAAATTGGTTCATGTAAACTTAGCAAAATAACTGATAACAAACGAGAGTAATGCCAAAAGGCTGAATATACTATCTAGGGTGATAACATGCAATCCAACAACATCTCAGTTATTGTGGGTGCAACAACCACATTAGGTCTTGATCGTTAACAACATCAATCATAACACAACCAAAACTTGCAAAGGTAAAACACACCAGAAATACATAAAAGCACTCCATTTCATAGTTTTAAATGGCAGTCTGCAACATTTCAGTTTTGAAGGCTTCCACAACAAAGCACCTGCAATTACGTATCTACAATCTTCTGTAATATTGACTATCGCAATTTAAAACCCTGCTTTGACTCATTTGAAAATGTACCTTTTCAAATATGTTAGCCTGGCTATTGCCTTTCTAGTGTAATCAAGTAGAAGCTTGGATTCCTTGTTAACTTCAGCCCTTTTTTCCTCCACTCCAGTCTTCCTTAGGGAAATATCACCCATAGCTACAAGAAAGCTAAAAAAAAATTTCAGGGTGAATATAAACTTCCAATATTGATACAAACAAAACAACAATGGACAAACCAAACAAAACCCACCTACTCATTTCAGTATCTCTTATATTCAACAAGTTGGCCACGTTTGCTAGAACTTGTGCTGATGTAACCACATTGGAGGGCAGGCTCTCCTGTGCTAAGCCCACATTCTCCAAAATCTCCCTAATCCTCGCAGCTGCAAATAATCATCATCATCATCACCAAAGGATTTAAAAATTGACTAGGCTTAAATGTTACCAAGGCAGAAAGCTATAAACTTTCGGTAGGTTGATATAACTTATTCCATGTTTCGTAACTGCCTCAATAAGTTTATGTTATCTTTACCAAAATTATGATGTCGAGAACAAAACCAATACCAAAAACATCTATACAGAATTTTCATTTTTTGGTGAAATAGAAAACAGAATTTGAAATCCAACTAAAATAGCATCGTGATCAAGCAATGTCTATGCTCAAATGATATTAATGTTAAGTGTTAAGATTATACAGATTAATGGTGATCTTTTAATTAGAAAGATATACCTTCGACTATTCATTTTATTTTAAAACAACACTTACTAGTACTCAGGATATTATCTGTCTCAATCAGCATATTTTCGCGTGAATTATGTTTATTGTAAAACACTCGAGCTAACACGGTAATTGAGGAATCTATTTGTTGACATAACAACGTTTTAATTTCTATAAAAAAAAATTATAAATTCTGAAAAATACAAATTGTCTTGCATGATAACAAAACGTCTCTGAGATAGATCACAATATCAAAGACAAGGTGATCAAATCAAATGTTCATATTTAACCCTTCTCTTTATTTATTTATTTACTTTAGATAGTTGCCTAATTTAAATTCCAAAATAAACATACAGATCATGATTTCTCGGCCTCAATAACTTCAGAACAATGATCCTTAGTCTGCAATATTAACCAAACTGTAACCACATTTCCCAGGAGAACATGTTCCGATAGTGGAGGGCAAGCTGTCTCCCAACATACCCACGCTTTTCAAAATCTCCGCAATCCTGACAGCTGCAAGGTTTTAAATCCCAATGCGTAGCCACAATAGCAGCCAAATTTGCCGGAACCTTCAGTAATCACGATCGTTTTGCAGATTAGGAAAAAAAAAATGAGGAACCCTAGCCATAACCCTAACTAGAAACAAATCATCATCACCATAGTTTCCACAATCCGTGGCTACGGCATCACAGCTTAGCCAGTCCAATTTCAGTAGTACGTAATATTCCACAATTGGAAACCACCGTCATTTTGACGACAGAAAGTGTGCGAAACCCTAACCCTAAGAGTGACTGACCTTGGGATCGGTACTCGGAGGCCTTGAGGCGGAAATCGCGAGCTACAAGGCGCGCGGCCTCGTCTTTGGCTTTGGAAAGCGTGATAAGATGGTGCAAATGCGAGACGCTGCGCGGTGTGTATTCGAATTCCGGAACGGGTTTCCCAGCGCCTTCGAACGTCTTCGCAAGCCATTCCTTCACTTCCGCCACAGCCTCTTTCTCGCTCATTCTTCTCTGAAACACATTAGCACACACACTCGATTTCAGATCAAGTCCAATGAATCAAAACCACAATTGAATGCAACATATTTCAAATCTCCTCATCTGAACAAAACAAGAAAAAGAAAACAAAATCTTTACCTTCTTCTGAATCTATGAATCAATTCTTCTCACTGCTAACGCATTCTACTTTCCTCGTCTCAGTGGCGCGTGATTACGGATAAATTCCCCTGTATAATTTGAATTTATTTCGAACAGCATTGCAATAAAGCTTTTTCTTTTTCTTTTTTTTAACGCTAGTTGATTTGTTACTCTAAATAAAAATATTCCGCGACAGAAACTTGAAAATGCAGTATTTCTGTTTTTTTTTTTTTTTTTAGGATCGAAAAATGTTGTGAAAAGTGAAACTTGTATAAACTGTGACTGTGTGAAAAAAAAAAAGGAGAAATTAATTGATATTTATATGAATTATTGCTCTTTATAAATTAAAATTTTTAAATACATATAATATAGTGATTAATTGGTATGTGTTTGAATTCACTATGGGGTTCACCGTAAATCGGAGAATCTTGTTTAATAAACTATAATTATTTATTACGTTTATTATTAGATCTAGATTTAATAGCTCTAATGATCTCTGTTTTCCTCACTTTTTTTTTTCAATTTTGGTTCTCATACTTTTGTTCAAATAAAAATCAACTGACAGGTAAAAAGTAACATTTTTATGTGAAATATGTAATTAATACTAAATACGTATCTTTAATAAATATAAATAATAGTTTAATTGTTTATAGTATCTCTAAGATATCATTTAATTTTTCTTAATAAGTTTTATTGTGATATTTAAAAAACAAATAACTATGTTTAAACATCCACTCATCTCTTACGAAAAAGATAATTATCAGTATATGTGCCTTACAAATAACAGGTTTAACACTTTTCTCAGAACCAAAGGCTCTTGCCATCTTAGAATCGTTACTGCTACCAATTTTCATCATCATTGTGCAAAATTACATCTAAAATATCAGCATTGTAATAATATAGGACTGAAAAACGATACTTATTCATTGAAATATTCAATTACATATATAACAGTATAACTTAACTGCTGCAACTTAAATTAAGGAGAAAAATCAGTAACTAATATGTCAACTTTATCTAACGTGGCCTACTGTAACAAATCCCTCATAAATAGGATATGATTTATTTTAAACAGAAAATTACTAAATAAATTCCTAGTGTGCCTAGCCAGCTTCATGATTATCTGATATCCACCACCCTTCTCCTTCTTCTGACGGGATATATTCATATGAACTAATAATCATCAACCATGATAAAATATTGTAAATTTGGCCGTATAATCTTGACAACCTGACCTCGCTTCAATCCATAGTATCTTGCAACAGGATCAGTCACCTGAACCCTAGGTATCTGAGATCCACCCCAGAAATTTACAAATAGCACCATGTTAGTGTCAACAGAAAATTTATAGAACAAAAGTGAAGACAGTGATCAACCTGGATTTCTTTCACAGTGTATTTCTCAACCAAAGTTTTCTTCTCTGCCTCAGGGAGAATCTGATGTTCAGGGAGAATATGTTCTTTAATGTTCACCAACAGCTCTGCCTCCTGAATCAACACTCTATCATAAAACTCACATTCACAATGCACAAAATCAAAATTAAATAAATAAAAAATGTCCCATACGCAAGTTATTTCCTATTCATTTTAGTAAGTTTCTCTATACTTGAACAATCTTTACATTTTAGTGTCTAATAACAGAACACCTAGAAACCACCACGTTAGTTCCTATACAGAGGATTTTAACATTTGGTATCCCAATGAAATTATGCAGTGGATAGCGTTTCAAATATACATCAACATAAAGTACTACGTGCTTCATTTCTAGCTGAGAACCTCCTCCCATATTCCAACCCATTTTCAGTAATTTTACTTGACTTTTTAGTAAATCCCGAAACATAGAAAGCAGCTTGTCCTTTTCGAATACATACTTTCAATAGGTTTGTCCATAGTTCATCGGCACGAAAATGCTGATCACGAATAACCCTGAGTTCACTTAAAAAAACACATCAGATGGAAGCAGACCAAACAATTACAGGCAAATCTAAGATTTAAAGTCTATTCAAATAAAGAGTCAAACATAATTTCGAAAATTTGTCTTTTTACAGAAAAAAAAAGGTTATATTTCCATTAAAGTTCTCATAACCATCTCATGTCTCTCTCCCTGAAAGACCAACATTGTTCATTTCAACACAAACTCCAACCTTTTAGAACTTAGAGTAATCCTGCCAATAGGAAAAGACCCTTTAAGTTCTCAATTTCAAATTCCTACAGTTCTGACTTTCTCCATTTGTGTTATGTCATTTAAGATTTTCTCACATGTATTAACAAACAAGGCAATAGATTTTTTTTCCTAAAATGTAAGTACATTCTTTTTTATCGCATTCTGCATGATTATTGCACTCAGAGAAGGGGAAGGCAACCTGAAAAACCTCCAAGTAAAATATGGAAGACAATCCGTTGATGCATTTTCTAAAGTAGTGGTTGAGGCTCATCTGAGTGACGAGAATGGCTCTCCAGACCTTTGTAGAAGCCATAAAGTTATAGTAAATGTTCAAGATACCGACGTTGAACGTGGCCTCGTTCGGGAAAAAGACGTAGATCCGATCGTTGGAGTTGTCCTTCTTAGACTTGTGGATGAAGAGGTCCTTGCGCTCGCCGTACTTGGATTTGAACTCGTGCTTGGACACGTTGATTTCGAAGTCTTCCACAAGGTACCCTCTGTCCCTCAGCATCTGCATCACCGTCTTCCTGATTCGGAAGAGCCTCGAAACTTCTTCCTCAGAAAACACCATCTCCTTCACTTTGCTTTTTGGAAAAATCTAACAATACAAATTCACAATAAACCCTAAATATTCAAAAATTGAATCTTATTATTAGATGATAATTGAAGGTTTTAAATAGATAGGATATTTACAATATTATGAAAATAAAAATAAAATCTAAAAATATAAGTAAAATCTTTTTAATTTATTATAAAATAATATATAAACAGAAAATCATAACTATTTATTCTTGTTTTATCGTTATTAAATTAGATATTATTAGATTCAAAATTAATAAAATAATAAATTTTTAAAATTTAGGTTTATGTGAAATACTTACCCTCCTAAATTCTATTCTTCTTTATTACCTTTCTTCGTTTGCCTAAACTTTGCTCTTTTATGCTGTGATAGTGTCAAATCATTCACTCTGAGAAGATTTAGAACTGTAGATTTGAACTTTCTTTTTGTATTCCATGACTACAATGGAATGAGAGGAGGAGAGGTTCAGAATGTTGACCACCTCATCCATGACCGAAAAAGAAGAAATAAAATCACATAATTAAATAATAAAAGAATATATATTTATATTCATTTGATATATATAAAAGAATAAATTTTTATACTTTAAAAAAAATAAAAAATGAAAAATTATTGCATCAAATGTAAAATATGTGTATATCAAAATATATGTAAAACAAAATTTAAGTGTTTGTTTGTCTCCTAAATTTGTAATTTTTAAGAGTTTAATATTATAATGAGATGTCAAATAAGATTTTGAGCATGTATCATGTAAACAAAAAATTTAACAATTTTTCTTTTTATAACTTTTTCACAATCGGTACATAATAATCTGTAATTAATTCATTTTAAATATTATTTTAAAATAAATTCAAACAAATAAAAAATAATAATAATATGTATCATGTCAAAAAATTATTAAAAGGATTGTTAAAATATCACAATACTATGTATCATAATCACTTGACTTGCAGAAGTATAATAATCTATAAAGTGATTACCTTTGAGAGATTGTCGAGTATGATACTGAGATATAGTGTTGTAGACATGATTAATTTTACTACCAAAAGAATTCAGATTTTGCAACAACTTCTACGTTTCTAAAGTAAAAGTATTTGCAATATAGTTGTTATTGAATTGCTTTTTGTTGATAGGAAAGATTGTTCTTCAAGTTTTTTTTATGATATCCAAATTTGATTAAGTTTATATTAGTAATTTGAGTTTAAAAAGTATTGCGAACTGAGTTAGAATATTATTAAAATTAAATTAATAGAAACATAATTAATTAAGAACTTGGTGTGAAAATATCTCATAAAACACGTGTATTAAATTATTATTAATCTATTAGCTTACTAGTATAATAGATTAAAACTTACGTAAATCACATCATTCAAACTTGAATGATATTAATTGATTAAATTATCTATTTGCTTATTAATTAAGGATAATAATATTTAGACAACATTTTTCTGACAACATTTGAACATTGATTACGTGTCAATCTGTAATTATTATTATTGATTATGGAGTAATTTACGACCAATCACAGATTGACACGTAATCAATGTTCAAATGTTGTCAAAAAAATGTTGTCTAAATATCATTGTAAACTCTATTTGATATAGTGAATATCTTCTAGTTTAGATTGCTTAGAAGATAACTAAACATAGATTCTTTCGAGTTAAACTAGTAATATTATTCTTAATCAATCTTTTTCTAATCTACTTAATCATAATATATCTCATACAAAATTATTAATACGTTAATTCCTCAAACATTAGTATAAGAAAAGTTGTAAATCATAGTGGAAAAATACTATAACACTTTTAGGAATAGAATATTATAGAGAATATATATTTCGTCATATTTTATCATGGATAAGTATGAACAAGTTTTTTTTAAGAATATTCTTGTGAAAAAATAGGAATCCAATTTTAAGAAAAATATTAATACCATATCAACGAAAGATAAGTAGATAAGTGATAAATTATGAAGTTAATTGCCATATATTACACTGTGAGATCAAATTAATTTTTCCTTAATTTTTTTCCCATCAACAAACCATTTGTGATATACATTAATTCAAGAAACAATTTTAGTATCAATATCTATCATAAGTTTGAAAATAAAAATAAAATTAAAAATATAATAAGAGCCTCAGAATATTAAGAGCTAAAATGTTTATAGCAATTTGATGAGAAAACATGAGATTTGTTTTAATGTTTTATTTGGTAATCATCCTAAATTTTCCTAACAACATCAAATTAATTTCACACAATTTAGAATTTCATAAAGTTTTCACAAAGAAAACACTTAATTTTCTATAAAAGTTCACAAGTATTTTCCTTATATTATAGGAGAACATTTTATAGAATGAACCCAACAAAATCCTTTAAATTTCACATTAATATTTGATACTCACTTATAACTAATTTTCAACTACCTTGAATTCTCATTGTATCGATAATTATTTCAGTTATTTAATTAAATAGACAAAAAGTAAAACTAAAACTAGAAATTCGATCCACTTCCTCATGATTATATCACTTTTAAAAGAAAAATTATATAATTTTTTTTTAAAATTATATTAAAGAGTTTCTGCAAAATATTACATACATGAATTATTAATTTTAATTTATAGTATATTAGAACAAAGAGCCACGTAAAAATCAAACCACTAAAACTGAAAACGAAGACAAATTTATATTTATATTTTGAAAACTTGACCATTATAATGTCATACTAATTTGGAACAATAATGTAATACGAAAAGTCAAGGAATCTAATTCTATTAGCATGTGAATTATTAAAAAGTTTTAGTACGAAAATTACAGCAATCACATAAGAAGAATAATATTTTTAAAAATATCATATTGCGAAAATTAAATTTAAAAATATTTATTTAAATATTTAAAGGGGGTTTTGGGTAAGGTCTTTTACTTCTAGAAATTAACCAAATAACTTGAATGATTGTTGACATCAAATTTGTACATGGCAACCAGGTCAAACATAGTACAATTCTAATATTTTTAATACAGATTTATTTATTTTTTAATATATATTTATTTATTTTTAATACAGAGTAGTGTGACTTGGAAACACAGAGTCATAAACTGGAATATTCAAAGACAGATAGAATAAAAATATATTTTAAGAAAATAAAATTATAATAGAAAAATTAGAAAAGGAAGCGAAGACCAAACGTGAATTACAGCTTTGGACTCTCCGAAGAACGCAAGGAAGAACGGATAGTTTCAGAAACTTCAGAAAGGTTTTGCGTTTTGAGTTATCAAACGCCGTCGTTTAATGGGCGATGACAAATCCTCCATGGCCATCACCACTAGAGACAGAGATCGAGAGCTTCTCATCCCCGTCGCCGACACTGCCGCCGCCGCCGCCGCCTCACTTTCCCCCAAGCCGTCCTCGTCGTCGTCCGCGCATCATGCTGGACGCGAGGTGATCTCTTCGTTCGCTGTTTTCCATTTAGGGTTTTCAATTCACCACTCGTTTCCCCTTTTTTATGCAATTCGCTCAACATGGACTGTTTTGAATGTGTTGGGTTGGGGGATTTACTTTAAAGTTTGTACTTTGACTTGAATTGTGCTTTTTTGGGGATGAACCAGTTAGGCATTGAGGAGTTAATAGTGTCTTGTTGAGAGCAGTGTGTGGCTTCAAGAGAACGAAGATTTAAGTGAATGATAGTCTGAGTTTGTTTCATGAATCATCGAATTGCATTCAAACTGAGAAGGGATAGCAAAATGGTAATAAAATGAAGCCATCTAGTCCTAACTATTACACCTAAGTAGAAAGAAATTTAGGTGCATGTATTGGGTGTAAATATTCATTTTTGTTTTCGTGGTTTTGAATATCAGAGAAGAGTTATAGATTGCATACGGGAATTTGCTATACCTTCTTAACTATTTATCTGACAGATTGCTCTTTTTTCCTGTTTCTGTCATTTTGTAGACTTTTTTCAAAGTTATTAGAAGCTGGGCATCAAAAAAGTTCATGACAGGATGGTGCGTGATTCTTCTGTCCATCATCTTGATATTTAATCATTGATACATGAGATGTATTGCATTTTCCTACACATGATACTGTTTATGCTTTCTGAATGAATTTGCCTCGTGCATTCCTTGCATTCTTTGAGACGCTGGTTTATTTTCATAATTTTTTATCTTCACTTTATTTCTACATGCATATTTTCTATTTTTTGTGTTGTATCGCAAAAGGAAAATTACAGAGCATAATAGTTGATTTCTGAATACGGGGAAGCTCTTACTTCTTTTCTACATTACGGGAGGATATATTCCTGGTGATATTACAAGAGTCCAAGTGATATCTTTCTTATTGGGAAATTTTAAATGCATGACAATCCTGGGTTCTATGTTCTGAAGACTGTAAATCTCAAAGTTGCTTACCGGGCACCAGATACTATTATGCACTCTTTTATGACAATTCTCAACACAAGTGCCGCAAAAGTATGAAACAATCTCATTGCTATCTTGTCACTTTATTTGAACTAAAAGGACAAGATTATGGGGAAATAATAGGTATAATGATGATTTAATATGGATGCTTGCTCCTAGGAAGAATACATTTTCTTGTCAGTATACCTCTCTCTGCTTGTACATATCTGTGGTTTGCTGAATTATGTTTGGTTACCTTTATTTGTTTGGATCAGTGGTCGCGTTGTCCTTTTCTAATTTCCAAAGTCCTTTGCTTGTCTCACAGTTAGTTCTTTTGCAGTGTCATTCTCTTTCCAATTGCTATCACCTTCTATATAACATGGTGGTTCATTCATTTTGTGGATGGATTTTTCTCTCCTATCTATGCTCAACTTGGAATTGATATTTTTGGTAAGTGATTATGTTTTATGGTATTTCACAATCAACTTTTACTGATGTAAAAATTGTAACAAAGTTCGTTTTTATACATCAACTTTGTTTTCTGGCAGGAATTGTTTTAAGAATTTATTTTTTCTCGAGACTGCTAAGATCATGGTTATTTAGTATTCTATTGTATTTGATGCATTTTTAAGTGAATTTATATTCGTAATATTTCTATATTTGTTGTCTTCTCTATTTTTTGACCTGGAGTGAGTTGGATTATTTCATTGAGCAGCAAAACCGTTTTCAATTGATTTTATTGTTTGAAACTCATTAACTCTATTTGCTAATATTTGGTCAGGTCTCGGTTTCATAACTTCCATAACTTTCATCTTCTTGGTTGGGGTTTTCATGTCATCATGGTTGGGTGCATCTGTCCTGGGCCTTGGGGAGTGGTTTATCAAGCGAATGCCACTTGTTCGTCATATTTATAATGCCTCCAAGCAGATCAGTGCTGCTATCTCTCCAGGTATGTGTTTGCCAACATGTAACTCTTAATTGGTATGAGTGAAAAAGTGGATGAGAACAGTTTATGCTAACATGCATATTGTCACAGATCAAAATACACAAGCCTTCAAAGAAGTAGCTATCATACGGCATCCACGTATTGGAGAATATGCATTTGGATTCATCACCTCATCTGTTACTCTTCAGGTCTCTGAAACTTCTATGTTTAGAGTATTTTAAGTTAAGAGCATTTTTACTAGCATCATTTCTTGATTATGAGTTTGATTATAATTCCCTGGTGTTACTTAGTGCATTTACTAAGCAACATTTGTCTATGATCCCATTATTATGATGTTATTTGATATTTAGTTTAGCATTTTTTATGTTTTTTTTTTCAATTATTGTGTATCTCAATACTGTACATACAATAAGCTAGGGGAAAATGGTAAGCAGATGATGCTTCGAGTTTGATGAGACTGGTTTATGGTCAATTCATGACGATATCTGTGTTTACAAAGATTTTACACAGCATTAATTAAATATTTGTTTTACAGAACTATTCTGGAGACGAGGAGTTATACTGTGTCTATGTTCCTACAAATCATCTCTATATCGGTGACATATTTCTAGTCAACACCAAAGATGTCATTAGGCCAAACTTATCAGTTCGAGAAGGAATTGGTGAGTGATTCTTTTTCATTTACTTGAAGTCTCAAATTATAGAGGTCAAAGCAGGCATATTTATTATGCACTGTGGTAATATGGTTCTGTTACAAATACCAAGTTCCCTTCTGTGACTCTCTCTCCGGTCATGGTATACCAATATTTGAACTAACGACTTTTGGTCTTGCAAATTTGGAAGATAAATTTCAGAAAGGATAGTGACTAAACGAGTAATGATAGTTACCTATACTTCGTCACATATTGTAAACATACCATTTTGGTTAATTTTTTGTATGACACTCCGGTCCTAACTCATAATATACACAGCATAGTGGCTAGATTCTGTAATTACCCAAACATTATCCGTGTGTCTATCATTTTCTAGACTGGCTTTTGTACTTCAATTTGCAAGCAATGAATGTGTATACAAGTGTCTGTGTGTGTGTGTAATTTGTTTTTCTTGGGATACGACCTACTCTTGAAGATTCATCTCTAAAAGGGATAATAATAAGAATAATGAAGAAGAATAACAATAATTCATTCCACTGATTTGTTTTGAAATTGCAGAAATTGTTGTTTCGGGAGGCATGTCAATGCCACAGATCCTATCAACGGTAGATTCACGCATCATACCAGGGGAAATAAGTAGAATCAACAGAAGCTGAGAGTGAAGAGAGCAGGGTAGTTATTGATGTTTCTGTTCCTTGGTGTCATATGAAGCCATCAGAATGACAATGCAATCATTGTGTTGCGGATGCCAGTATTGAATTTACGTGATTGATTGCTGAGAAAAAGAGACTCTGATGGCTTGTGTAACATTGGTTTGTGTAAGAATGTAGAGTTTAGCATTTATTTGACAACCATACAAAATTCTATTGTGCTTGGATTCTCGGATTTTTACCTGTGTATAATGTACTGGTTCTCTCCACTTGTTATAGCAATTCAATTTTGTAGCTCTCATTCATGCCTTACAACTTCATGCAGTATATCTGTAAGATTGAGTCTGCACAAAAAGAAACAAGTTACAAAATATCGTCCTATAATTTTATCAAAGTTCACTTTAATCTCTTTGATCAAACGGTTAATGTATTACTAATGTTAAATCGTTTCAATTGTTAACCTTAAGTATACTCAATTTGGTAATTAATTTGATTTATCATCGTACACTCTCATACATTTTTTTTACTATAATATTCATGTTTTTTACTTTTGAGATAACGACATAGGTAGAAAATGCAAAGTTTTCTCATATTAGTACTTGTCAAATTAATTACGAAGAATCTCTAGAAACGCTACAATTCTCCTTTCACAGTGATTCCGAAATAAATGCAATTGTTAGAAATCCAACGTAATCAAGTGATTATTTAATAGGGTTTTAATGCAGTTTTGAAATTCAAACATGCACGACTTTTTACCACTCAGTAGTTTTTCATCATTTTATTGAAAAATCCACACATTTGAAATTTAAATTTATCATTATCTAGGAGGCTGAATCCCTTTAATTTATTTTAATTTTAACTTTTTTACGTTATAATGAATAGTGATAAATAATATTTCCTTTTTTAGTAATCAGAAAATGACACAAATCATCACACTAAAAAAGATGTCACATGACAACATTTTCATTGTAATGGATAGTAGATAGACATATATACATTAACCAAACAAATTAAATCATTGTTGACATGAAATTCATGTATGATAAATTGAGACAAAATTATTATTATTATTATTATTTAAAATAGACTTGATTAGAACTGGGTGTGACTCGTATACATAAAGTCAGATTGGAATGTTCAAAAAATACAGATAGAATTAAATCATATTATAAGAAAATAAAATATAAACAAATAAATAAAAAGATAGAAATAAAGAAAGTGAAGACCAAATGTGAATTGAAGGCTTTGAACTCTCCAAAGGACACAACAGAGAAAAAAATTTTCAGAGAAGAGGTTTTGCGTTTCGTGTTTTGAGTTTCGCGTTCAGTTCTCAAACGGCGTCGTTTCATGGGCGCTGAAAAATCCACCATGGCCATCACCACTAGGGACAGAGATCGAGAGCTTCTCATCCCCGTCGCCGCCGTCGAAGGCCCTGCAGCCTCTTCCTCCTTGCCATCGTCGTCCTCTTCGTCGTTGTCTTCCCCGCATCATGCTGGACGTGAGGTGATCTCTTTATCCACCCTCTCTCAATTTGGGTTTTCGATTTTAACCATTACAATTCATTCCGCTTCCTTTTTTTTCCTTTCTCAATTCGATCAATCTGGTCTTTTGTGAATGTATTGGGTTATGGGATTTACTTGAAAGTTTCTTCCTTGACTTTAATTGAGTTTTATTTTTTTTTGGGATTAACATTTTAGGGATTGGGGAATCAATAATTTCTTTGTCAAGAGCAGTATGTAGCTTCAATAGGATGGAGATTTAAGTAGGTGTTAATCTGAGTTTGTATCATGCATGATTCATCAAATCAAATTGTATTCAAAATAAAAAGGGGTAGCAAAACTAGCAATGAAAGAAGTGAAGCTATCTAGTGCTAGTTATTATAAATGGAGCAATGATTTAGTTTTACGTAAGTAAAAAGAAATTATTTAGTTGCATATTTTGGGAATGAATGTTTTATTTTTTTTATTTTTTTGTGGTTTGAATACCAAATAATAGTTATCGCGCTTTTTCATTTGCTCCGCCTTCTTAAGTATTTGTCTGACAGATTGCTATTTTATTTTGTTGATTCTGTCATTTGTAGACTTTTTCCAAAGTCATTAGAAGCTGGGCATCAAAAAAGTTCATGTCAGGATGGTGCGTGGTTCTTCTGTCCCAACATCTTGATAAACATGGTTGTATGATTTGTATTGCATGCTCTTACATGTGATCTTGTATATGTTTCCTCCTGAATGAATTTTCCTTTTGCATACCTCGTATTCTTAGATGAGACCGTTTTCTTTTTCTTGATTTTTTTTGTCTGCATTTTATTTCTGCTGGCATCTTGTTGTTTATGGTGTTGCATTACAAACGAAAAGTTACAAAACATGCTAGGGGAAAATATATATTCCTAGTAATATTCAAAGAGTTCAACTGATACTTTTCTTTAACTAACAAATCTTAATTGAATGAAAATTCTAGGTTCTATAATCTAGAGACCATAGATCTCCAAATCAGTTTCTGGACACCAGTTACTATCCTGCACTCTTTTACAACAATTATCAACATAGTATGACAAAAATATGTAACAATCTCATTGCTATCTCATCACTTTGATTTAAATTAAAGGATAACATGGTGGAGAAATGGATAGTATTTATGTCATCGATGATGATTTAATAGTGGATACTTGCTCCTAGAGGAAGTTTTCTTGTCCAGTATAACCCTATCTTCTTGTAATATGGATTACTAAATTATGTTTGGTCACCTTTTTGTTTGGATCATTGCATTCTTTGTCCTTTTCAAATTCCCAAGGTTCTTCATTTCTTTGTTGTATAATTGGCGATATCTCACTGCTAGTTCTTTTGCAGTGTCATTCTCTTTCCAATTGCTATCACCTTCTATATAACGTGGTGGTTTATTCATTTTGTGGATGGATTTTTCTCTCCTATCTATGCTCAACTTGGAATTGATGTTTTTGGTAAGTGCTCATGTTTTATGGTATTTGACAATTAATCTTATGTAAAGATTATAACAAAGTTCAATTTTTGGCTTGAAACTTAGTTTGTCTCGTGGCAGGGCTTTCCTAAATATCAAAATTTTCACTAAAAGCTGTTAAAATTATGGTTATTTATTATTCTCTTTTTTACGCATATTAAATGATTTTATATTCATAATATTCTTTTTCTTTATCTTCTCTATTTTTTTCCCGAGTAGGTTGGACTATTTAAAGTTGAAATGTCCAATAGAGAAACAATACCACTTTTAATTATTTTTATTGTTTAGAACATTTTTACTGTTTACATGTTGACATTATTGGCTAATCTTTGGTCAGGTCTTGGATTCATAACTTCCATAACTTTCATCTTCTTGGTTGGGGTTTTCATGTCATCATGGTTGGGTGCATCTGTCCTGGGTCTTGGGGAGTGGTTTATCAAGCGAATGCCACTTGTTCGTCATATTTATAATGCCTCCAAGCAGATTAGTGCAGCTATCTCTCCAGGTGTGTGTTTGCCAACATCTAGCTCTTGATTTTGATAATGGTATGAATGAAATATTGGATGAGAACAGTTTATGTTAAGGTGTATACTTTTGCAGATCAAAATACACAAGCATTCAAAGAAGTAGCCATCATTCGGCATCCACGTATTGGAGAATATGCATTTGGGTTCATCACATCGTTTGTTACCCTTCAGGTCTCTAAAACTTTGGTGTTTGGCAGATTTTAGGTTCAGAACATTTACTTGCATCAATGTTTGAATCAGATTCTCATTATGATTCCTTGCTGTTACTATTTAGTTAGTTGTTTAATGTTTACTTATAATGTAATTTTGGTTATTTTCTGATGGTGATGTAGCAATTTAGTAAATAATTTTTGTGGTATTGTATGGTTGAGATGCATGCTCGCTGGTCTTACTTTATGAATAATGCCTAGTTTGCCCAACCAATTCCTGGTTGGCTTGCCTTGATAAATAATAGAATTATAATTTTACATTATTGGCTATCTATTTATGAATAAGAGCTCTTTCATTGGCTGAGGTGATTACAATTGCTTTTTAGTGCCCTTCGTGAAATCCATGATCCTTTATGTTGGTTTCTATTTAGATTCTAGCTTCTTTTATGTGCCCTTTTAATTATTATGTATCTTAAACTTGTACAGGTGTTTTGGGTGAATTTCTCCGTAAGCTAATTTCAAGAAGCTCTCACTGTTTTTCTAAGTTTTGTATTTTTAACTTGTGCATGAGCTGATTTTATGTTATGAAGAAGGTTTTAAGCTTATAATGATTTGAGTTTGACGGAATGGAACTAGTTTACGGTCAACCATTGATGATTAGACGTGTTTATAAAGATTTTACACAGCATTGCATGTGAAGATTAATTTTTTTCATAATATTTCTTTTACAGAACTATTCTGTAGATGAGCAGTTATGTTGTGTCTATGTTCCTACAAATCATCTTTATATCGGTGATATATTTCTCGTCAGCACCACAGATATCATTAGACCAAACCTGTCTGTTCGTGAAGGAATTGGTGAGTCATTTTTTTTTCATATTTACATGTTTCTAGATGATGAAACTCCAATCTGAACTTCTAATATACCAGATATTTGTTTGGAAATTGCAGATTATCATTGTTATGATAATAATTCATTCCTCTCTAGTTTCATCATATGATTGAATTTGTTAAAAATTTTCAGAAATTGTTGTCTCGGGAGGCATGTCAATGCCACAAGTCCTATCAACGGTTGATTCACGCATCATACCAGGAGAAATAAGTAGAATCATCAGAAGCTGAAAATGAAGGGCATAGATGTTCATTTTTACCTGTGTATAATGTACTGGTTTTCCACTTGTTATAGCAATTCATTTTTGCAGTGCTTATTAATTGATGACTTTCAACTTAATGTAGTGTTTCTTTCTATGCTGTTATCATTAACCAACTAACTAATCAATCTGCTACCAAATCTCATCAGCAGAATGTAAATTAAGGTTTACTTTGCACCTAAAGTCAAATCAAATAAGTTAGAAGTTATTGTTCTGTAATTTTCAGTTTGCCAAGCTACTTATACATTATTATAGTGAAAAAAAAATTATAAACTATCTATTAAAATAATCTTGTGTTATTTTTAGTTGTAAGATAATGCTTATGCATACATTCGATATATATACCAGATTGTTACTTTTAACTTATATATATTGTATTTATTCTTTTATTAATTCTTCTTCAGTATACATGTTAAAATGTAAATTCGTACTAATATATTAATAAAACTTAACTAACATGTAATTCAGACAATTATACTAACTAAATTATACAATAATATTATAAATATGTAAAAAAAAAAATGAGTATTTCATAAATGAAGTTGGATGGGTTGATTATTTTCAAAATTGATTATCACTAATATTTTTTATGCAACCGTAAGGTATTTATTTTTAAGACAAATTTATTTTATTTTGTATAAAAATAATTTTAATCAGGTTGTAATGTACAATCTTGTCGGGTTGGTGGGCTGTTGATGATCTGGATGACTATCGGACTTCTGAAATGGATACAAAAGCCCACTTACTATAACTGTTCCCAAAAGGCCCACCAAAGTTACTCTTTAAAACCCTAGCTCTCCGATTTGGAAATCCAGGTTGAAACCTATTTCTCAAGCTGCTTGCTTTTCGGGTTTTATCATTCTCTCTGTAAAGTTGGTATTTTAATCCCTATCTTCGTCTTTCAGCTTCTGGGATTCATGATTTTACTTCTATTTCTCTTTTATGGACACGCTTTGTTTCTTAGTAGTTGAAACACAGAAAGGGACAGTGACGATTTTGATTGAAAGGTCTCGTTCGTCGTAATAGCCCTAATCGGGCCTTGCCGACCAATCTGATATATCACCACCCATATTCTGAGCCCCTTTTCTGTTTAAATCAATTTTTATTCCTTTTTCTGTTTATGGCCGTCGGTTTTCAGGAAAAAATGAATGTTTTTGTTTTGCTTAGGTGTCTGATGTTGGATGTGCAGATCAGAGGTTTGTTTTGTCTGTTTTGGCCCATGATTAAATGATTGAAAATAGACAAGCATATGTCTGAAGTTATTCAATTCAATGTCGATTCATCTAATCTTCTCTATGAGGCCATCATTTCTACTTTTGAAACCCTAGTTTTGAATCTTTATATGAACTTTTGAAGTTCATTATTCATTGAATTTTTTAAATGGTTATACTATGTTTTTTTTAGTATTTTTTCTTTCATGAACTGATATTTTCTTCTGATAAAATTCTCACTTTTGATCATTACTTTTTTATGGATTTTTCTAGAGGTTTATCATTTGTTTCTTAAACAAATGAGAGAATATATAAAAAAATGACATTATCGAAATTTTATTTTTCTCGAATGCAGCAAATTCAGGACCCATTTCAAATAAATTTTATATCCTGTTTAGAAAAAAAAATAGTTTTTTTTTTCATTTTATTTATTCAATCTTTATATCGTTGATAAAAAATAAGAAAATAACACTACAAAAATTATAAAATAAGACAAATGATAAGAATGACAATATAAGAAGAGATAAAAAAAAAAGGTATTTAATAAGTAATGTAAATAAAGGTGGATATATTATTATTCATTAAAAAAGAAAAATGTACTTAAAAAGTTTTTGAATCGTGAGTTACTAATATCTTAGAAAAAATGAAGAAAATAAAAAGAAGGAGGATTGAAAATATAGATAAATAACAATTAATGCAAGATTTAAATATCTATCATAGAAATAGATACAATCCTTTCAAAAAAAATAAATTCTATTTGTATCTTAAAATTCCATAAGATTTATTGAATTCTTTTGAAAAAACAATTTAATTAATCTTACCCGAATGCTTTAATTAATTAAGACTGCAGTTTTATTTACATAAATTCGAAAATAAAATAATTTTAGATTAAATTGATTACATATAATATGCGAGAGAAATTTAGAATTTAACGATAGTTTAAATCCAAATTTATTTTATATATATATATATATATATATATATATATATATATATATATATGGTTTTCTAGATTCAATAATTATTAAATTTAAGCAACTCTCTTTAGAATTAAAAATCCTCTTAATATTAATTAAAAAAGTTATATTAGTTTTGTTAAACAAAACCCAAAAACGTGAAACCATCTCCTTCCTCGCATCCTCATTGTGAAAGCGAAAACCTAAACAAACGTGACATTCTCCAATCTGCGAGCAGCGCCTCTGCATAGGGAAGATTTCAAATCCCAATTGAAATCGTAAACTTGGGTCAAAATTGGGAACTTAGGGGTTTGATTTTAGGGTTTTTGAAATTGAAAATTTTTCTTTTGGGATTTTTATTCTTGATTTTTCTGGTGTTGCGATTGGAGGAGTTGAGATTTTCATTTTTAGATTGGATTTTTGTGATGGTTTCTATGGCGGCTGACAGTAGTGGCCAGGAGGGTGGTGGCACAAGGAAGAAGAAAGGTTTCTGCATTTGATTTTTGAGAATGGAAATTTCCAATTTGAGAGTAATTAGGGATAGTCATAATTAATTACCCCAAATGTGTATGTGTGTTGAGAGAGTAATTAGGAGTAGTCAGAATTAATTCCCAACCCTAATTATATTCATTTACACATCATCATTCTATATTTTTTTTAAAACAAATTACAATGTAACATCGTTACCAAAAAGGACCAACTTGAACAGTTATTGCGAAAGATAGGACTAAAGTAAACTTTTGAAAAAAGAAGAGACCACTTTGAACAAACTCTCCAAAAGAAGGGACCATTTTGAACAAATCCTCCAAAAGAGAGACCAAAATAGGTATTACACCGTACTTTTACTGCTTTTAAACTGAAGGAATAAAAAAGAACATAAAAGAGAAACTGCAGTGGCAGTAATGGTGTATCTGAAAAGCGCCAAACGGTGTCGTATTCGTATCCAGTTTCTGTAAATAACGTATCTATGTCTCACACGACACACCTCACTGCACAAACTTCCTTAAACCAACAGCTGTGAATGATTCATTATCAATCACTCTGTTCTGTCTCACTCACTAAACCTTCTTCTTATGCGTTCTTTCTCATTTTCCCCATCATCGCAATTCTTCACCTTTTTCTCTGCAACATTCAATCCATCACTTTCTTCCCTACCCACCACCTTTTCTCTCAACAATTTCAGATTCCCTCACCCGGCAACAGTTAAATTTCTCATCTTGCTGCAGGATTTTCATCTGGGTCATTTTTTCAGTGCAGCGCCATGATGCACACGAAGACCGACTCCGATGTCACCAGCATGGACACGTCGTCATCGCCGAAGCGCGCCGTGTACTACGTGCAGAGTCCGTCGCGGGATTCTCACGACGGCGACAAGTCCTCGACGATGCACGCGACGCCGGCGTTTAACAGCCCCTCGGACTCGCCCTCGCACCATTCCTTCGGCCACCACTCCAGGGCGTCCTCTTCGAGCAGAGTGTCGGGGTCCTTCAACATTGCCACTTGGGGGAAGAAAGCGAACCGCAAACGTGGCGGCGAGAAAGGGTGGCCGGAGGGCAAGGTGATTGAGGAAGAGGAAGGGTACTATGAGGAGAGAGAAGGATTATCTAGGAGGACTCAGATCTTCGTTGGGGTTGTTGGATTTGCCTTGATTTTCACTATGTTTTGTTTGATCATTGGTGGGGCTGCCAGGCATTTCAAAGTTCGTGTCAGTGTTAAGGTACAGCATATCAGTGAGTGACATGGATGGTTGATGCTGTTTTTTAAATTCAAGAATATTGCCACTTGCTTTAATTCAGTTTTAAATTCAGTAGATAAATGCAGGGTTGACTTTGAACGTGTGTATTATAGTTTATAATAATGTTTACTTTTAAGTTTTGTGTTAATTAGAGAATAGATCTTTCAATGTCTGTCTAATTTGTTTACTTGTATTAGCTTCCTGATAAAACATATCCTTAATGGTATAGTCTCGCAGCATATATAGTCCAAGGATTGTTTGGGATAACAAGTTACTCCAGTTGATTTACTAGAATTCTGGAGATTTGACAGAAATTTTGTGTATAGGTTTTATGTAATCACTAGTTTCAGTGATGTTCACTTATTTATCAACATATTTTTTTAAGAAAAATAGGCATTGGAGAGAAGAAAAGATCATGAGAATTATATTTACAGAAGGACATTGATTGAGTTCAAGATTATGCAAGTTGTGCCTACTCATTGATTCTTTGTTCATTCTTTTTAATTTTTCCTGCTAATTTAGAATTGCTTGTACCTCATACTCACAATAAGTGCTTTAATAAAATTTTAATGCCGCTGGTTATATATCTTTGCAGAGTTTGACATTACACAACTTCTACTATGGAGAAGGGGCAGACATGACAGGAGTACCAACCAAGATGCTGACAGTAAATTGCTCAGTGAGAATGAAAGTGCATAACCCTGCAACTTTTTTCGGCATTCATGTCAGCTCTAAGGAAGTAAATCTCATGTATTCAGAGATCACAGTTGCATCTGGTGAGGTAAGAAAATAAACTTTAATATCAAAGACTGGGCACTACTGTTTGATTTAGAAGGGTTGGTTTGAGAGTAATGCTATAATTCTGCTTCTAATGTTGATAATGACCACCATGTTTACTTACACATTGCTGCAGCTGAAGAATCAATATCTACCCAGAAAGGGTACAAGGAATGTGTCTGTGAATCTGCAAGGAAGCAAGGTTCCTTTGTATGGTGCTGGTGCAAGTTTAACTGGGTTGGTGGACAATGGAAAAGTACCTGTGACTCTTGTCTTTGAAGTTAGATCAATAGGGAATGTTGTTGGGAAGTTGGTGAGGTCCAAACATAGAAGGCATGTGTCTTGCTCAGTGACTATTGATTCACACAACAATGGACCCATCAAACTTAAAGAGAATGCATGCACATAAAATTGAGTGGTTTTGGTCCTACAGTAACCACTTTCATGTCTGCCTTTTCAATTTGTTCTGCAGGTTTTGTATTTGCTGGTTTTGTATTTGCCATGAAACAACAAATAGGGTGAAAGAAATACTATATAGTTTATATTATAGAAAGCTTTGGTGGTGCAATTTTGGGGAACATGAGATTTGAAAATCAGTTTATTGTAATAGTATAACCTCTTTTCCCTTCTTCACACCTGTTGGGGACTGTTATATCTGCCATTTGGTCATACTTTTTTTCTTCTGATTTTAAAAAAATAAATAAAACCCAAGAGGACATGATTGGCTAGTGAAGAATTTAAGAGTAAATTAAACTATGCATGAAATTTAGAGAAATTATACACAAAAATTAAAATTACTATTAATTTTTGTATTTAGTAAGAATTAAAATACTTCATCCAAAATAAATTAAAATTCAATAAACTTGAATTAGAATATATTTAAATTCAATATATTTGAGTTTTCTAAAAAAATTAAAATTGGGATTACGTATTCTAAAATTGTGCTATGAATTTGGTAATCTGAAATTGAGTAATTCAAATTGTTAAAAGANATTGTGCTATGAATTTGGTAATCTGAAATTGAGTAATTCAAATTGTTAAAAGAGATTGAAATTTACCATCTTACGTAATAGAGGGCAGAGTGAAAATTATAGAATGGAAGAATGAATACCTTAAACTGAACCCAACACTCATTACTTGATAGTGCATTAAAAAATTAAAATTATTCTGTTGATCGTCATTCTAACATATTTCCAAGCACATCATCTACTTCACATTGTTTAATATTCTAGTCCTAGGTATCCTGACATTATCTAGCTGCCTAGAGGAGAAAAAGAATAAAAAACGAAGTGAATATTCTCACCCAAAATTTGGAGTCAAAAAAATTCGTATCAAACAGTGACAAATCTGAGACAAAAGATGGAGAATAAAACAAACCGATAAACTCAAAAATATTCAGAAGATCCAGAAACTAATCTCTCAAATTCTTCATCTCCACATCTAATGAAGCTAATATTAGTTACATCACAAAGTAGCACATAAACACCTGCAACTAATACATTCCTCCAATTCTATCTCGTCCCATACCACGCCTATCATCTCTTCCACGGCTGACAAATGTATCTCGACGATAATCTTTAGGTGGTAGGCCACCTCTTATTGGAGAACGGCTTCTCTCTCTCACATCACGAGCCCAGCGACCATTGCGATGGTGAGGAAGGGAAGGCAAAAGAGGTGCAGGGGGTGACAGTGGTCTCCTTTCAAATCCTTTCCTTTCATCAGGGAAGGCATCTCTTCCACGGTCTCTGTTATCCCAGTCCAGTGGAGGTGGTGCTCTATCAAACTTGTTTCTCCCCCTATAGGCATCTTCTATGTAATCCATTCGCTCTCTACGGACGTGTGGGTCTGGAAACCTGCTTTCTTGCCTGAGGGGTGGCAGAGCAGCAGATCCATACTCTCTAGGGCCATCTCTTGCCAGCCCACGAGGAGGAGATCTATAGCCATTCAAAGTCCTTTCAGGAGAGCGGTCAATGGGAGGTCCAGGATAGCGTCTAGGAGGAGCGTGAAGTGGTGGAGGTGCAGGATAAGCCCTTCGGGGACTTCTAGCAGGGGCATTGCGAGATCTATTACAGCTGTTACAGTGGTCACGCCTCGCAAAGTTAAGATTACCACACCTGCAAAATAGAAGAAATCATCTCCAGTCTCCACAAAATGACTACCTATTTGGATATTTAATAACCCAGAATTCTAAATTTCTAAACTTTGGCTTGAGTAATCACAATAAAAAGTAATTTCAATCATGAAAATCTGATCAGGATCAAAATTCAGAAAGAATTGTGAACTTACAAGGGATCGGGACAAAACCAGTCTCCCTCTCTAGGACGCACATTGGGATTATTTCTACCATTACTTTCCCCTCTAGCAAGTCCAGAAACAAAGCCATGCCCATCAAAAGCTCTACCTATTGGCCTGCCACCTACCCTACCTCGACCATACGGAGGTGAAGGGTGTCTATATCTTCCAGGATCTCTCCCACCACCGAAACCACGGCTTCTTGACAGGTAATTATAATCAGAACCAAAACGGTGATCTGCATCTCTTCGGTGAACTGGAGAGGAGGAACCTGCACGAATTCTATATCCTGGGAAAACAAAAGACAGCAAAGTTTGAGGATAAGTGACTTACAGGAAGTGTGGGAAAATTCAGCATTGCAATCTACAGTAGAATCCAATAATATTGTGATCAAGCAACTGTCATATAATCAGTTTGATATTCCAAAGGGGAAGGCTATCACCACACAGGGCTCCTCCTCCTCATAGATATGAAAATTAAAAAGTGTGAAGAGCGCAGGAAGTTTAGATCATAACACCTTCAATGTCACATCCCAAACACCAGATCCATACTACCCTAAAGCAAACAAGTTCTATGAGCAAAATTTTCCACTAAGTTACTTCCTTTGTATGGTTGACACCAATTCCTTCCATCTCCGAATGCTACCATAATATAGTTAAATGAACAAATCATGGAACCTAACAATCTGAAATATCAAATCCAAATTCAAATTTCAGAGCAACAACCTATGCACTGCAGTATGTATGAGCCCAGTTCAAAACCTGTTTACAGGTATGAACTAACCCTAATAAAACTAATCCAAATGAATCATGATAAAAAATGGACTATCGTCATTTTCCCCTTTGGAAAGTTACTAAACTCGGGAGCACAAGATCAAAGTGTATGCCACAAGGATATAACCACCAACAAACAACACCACCAGTGTGTGAATAATCCCAAATTTCAATGCCTTTTTCCAATCAACCACTTGCCGGACTCGTTTTGGAACCATGTCTATTAGTATGCTATGACAGCCAGCCAAAAAGTAGATTGAGCAATATAGTTGACCAGTTTGCAGAACATCATACACAGGAATGGTTCGGGCAGATAAACCCCATTGAAGCCATCAACAATGATGCCAGCAACCAATGCACCCTTTTTTTGGGATATTATTCATCCCCAGTTAACTTCAAAACAACAGGAGAAATAAATTGGACAGAAAGCGTATTCCTAAGAGGATATGCATCCCTTTTCTGCACCATGTTGGTGTCCTCAATCAATGTATCAACATTAAAAAAAAAAATAATGAGGATTCAGCAGAAGCTATGCAACCGTGAGATAACAGAAGTTCTTAAACTTTGATTGTGGAATTACTACACTGAAAGAAGGCTTCCATGTTGCGAATAAAGAAAAATCTGAATCATCCCTAATTAACCACTCATCGAAGAAAATCCATAGAAACTAAAACGACAATCACCAGCCAAAAAAATCATTGCAATGACTATTCCAAAAGTAACCCAGTACCAGGAATTGAAAAAACCAGGCGTTCAATAGCAAAATAACCAAATACAATAGATAATATACTATGAAGTATCATCAGTAAACATTGTCTGTCTGAAATGTTAGGTCAGCTCCGGTAAACGTAGCAAATAAGCAATCCACCCACCCACAAACACATCTTGTAGCAGATCCTAGAAATACCAGCCATCCACTGGCTATAACTGCATGTTATTCACCAAAACCAATTTGTAATAGGCAGTTTTGCTCTCCTACAGAAGCTATACAACAGCTTGATTACAGATGTCCTATACTTCACTTGCGAAATATTACTATTCTGGAAAGCAGACTTCCATGTTATCAACAAAGAACCATCTGAATTATCCCTAACCAACAAACCAAAGAAGAAAAACCAATAGAAAACAACCAGGAGCAAAAACAACTATCATTGCAACGATTATTCCAGAAGTAACCCGATATCCGGAAATGGAATAACCAGGGGTCCAATAACACAAATCAAATATAACCAATAACACAAGGAAGTTATCATCAGTAAACATTATCTTTCCAAAACGTCAGGCCAGCTTCCCCAGGAATATCAAATTAGAAATTCACTCACCCATTAACACATCTTGCAGCACAACCTAGATATACCAGCCAAGATAGATAATAACCATAAGCTATTCACCAAAAACAATGTAGTCAGATTCAGCCCCCTACCAATCCTGTAACCATATTCACGTTCTAGTACATCGCCACACTGTACCTTGTATGTCAATAACTTCAAATTGTATCTCAGATTGCTTTAAACTCAGCTTTGTGTTAACTTTGACAGATATCCCAAACCAAACACATGACCGTGACTCAACTAGGCAAATGAGAACCCATGCAACAGATTCTGTGCTGCAAAATCCCCCACAAGTATGTGTAGAATGGACTATTTTAATCATCCAACCCACTTATTAACCCTTCTATATTATAAAAATCTCAGAATATGATCCAAATTGGAGTTCATGGTAACAAGACTTCCCGAAGGCCCAAGATCTTGCACGCAACATCAGAGCTGTAACACACAAATGCAAAGTTTATTCACAGTAGACACTCCATAATGGATAGGAGAGCCATATGTGGGCAAGTACACAACGATTACACAGCAAGATGTGACAAAAAAACCCACATCTGTATAGATACAGTCGGTGAAAAACAAAAAAGGGAAAGAAAACACGAAATGGCAGTTTTCATCTCACCAAACCCCAAAAAAGTAAATATAACAAATTCAAGTAACCAATTCAACATAAATTAAGCTTTACCCAAATAAACTTCACTGAAGCGGGTTGGGGTTAATTCCGAGAAAAAATTGCTTATTTTCCAACATTTCTCTCAGAAATTAGTCTTTCTCCAAATCCAATTATACTAGACATGCACTTCAAAACTTACAACTACAACCAGAAAAAGAATTTTCGATTATCCTCACATTTTGTTATTATCAGTGAACAAATGGCTAGATTATCGGTGTTATCGACAGTCAAGTTAATAACCCAATCAGATCCCAATATCAACAACAAAGCCCTGTTCCACTGGACGGGATTGGAAACATGGATGACACCTCGCCCTTCAGCTAAGTTGAAAACGATGTATATAGTTCAATGAAACAACAAAATCAAACAAATCACAAACTCACCAAATTATCACCGCTTTCAATCATTACTCCATTTTACACCGTACCACATTCCTATTTTCTTATTCACAAACCAATTCAACAGCAGCAAGGCACATAAACCGACAAAGCCAGTTCCCAAATCGATATTCCGAAACAGAAATTTTAAAAAAACCTAACTCAATCACCCGCATCATTAGGCAACAGAGACGAGAGACGAAACAAACCAGGTTCATCGGGATACCGATCGGAGCGAGAATAGGGAGGAGGATGATCGCGGTGGAGTTCGCCGGGCTCGAAATCAGCAGCGCGACCACCGGCGGCAGCCTCGTTGTGGGAAGGGCGGACGACGAGGCTGCTCAACAGAGGCTGGTGGTGATGCGGCGGTGCTTGTTCCTTGTCCCTGGAAGAAGCCATTATGATAACTCTGCAGACTGCAAAGAAGGTTATTATAGTTTTGTTCGATTATGATCTATCTGTTTCTTCTCAGCAAATAAACCCTAGATTCATTATATGCAATAATTAACCATTGGCGTTACTATATTTTCAATTGAAATCACACAAAACCGGTTTTTTCTAAATTTATTTTACAACCTTTTTTTTTTCAAGGGTAAAATTTTTTAATCTTATTTTTGTATTTTACAAATAAATTATTAATTTGTTAAACAAAAATCTCTTTGTATAGAAAAAGAAAAAAAGAAAGAGAAGTGGAAGGTAGATTTGAACTTCTACCTGCACCCCATATATTCATCATGCAGACTCTTTTTTATTAGCCCTTTCTTTCATCAGCAATTTCTTTCTGCACCCCATATGCACCCATCGGATTGGCTGAAAGACGAAAAGGCCCCTATCCCTATAACCCATTGCCACCAGTGTCACTTCCTTGCCTTTGTTTATGTGACGTGTCATAAATCAACTCAAAGAAAAAAATGGAATATATAATTTGAAAATTATTTTTATTTTCATATATAATTTTTCAAAATTTATTTAACTAAATCATAAATTTTTCTTTTGTAGACTCTCCTAATAAACCGTGTTGATCACTCTAACTTAAAGATCATGATGTGATATTGGAAGTGGTGCACGAGTAAGAAGAAGACAAGATCTTGACCATTAGTCTCAGAGGTGGTCCCTTCACTCAACGCAACTGACACTTTATTTATGATTCAAGAAACAACCAAAAGCACACATGTCTTCATCCTAGCCCTACATTAATTACTCCTTTTTCTTAATAAAATTTAATTAATTATGAAAAAACACTTATTAGGAATTAATGATTACTCATTAAAAATGGAAAAATTTAAAAATATTATCCAAAGATAATACTAATTTATATATATAAAATATATTTAAATGCAAATTTTACCGTGGAAACAATTTTGTGATATTAAATTAAGTTTAAAATTTAACTTTTAAACATATTAAATATTATGGTAATTTATATCTTATAAAATTACCTTATCTCTTCCAACTAATTTCATGATTAAAAATGTAAAGTCTTTCACATTTAACCATTAAACTCTTCTTAATCAATAATTATAATTTGATTAGAAGTGTTTCAGTGTTCCTGCTAAACTGTTCCTTTCTTTTTCACCAAACGAAGGAAACAACAAACCAGTATTCCTCGATTGGATTCCTTCTGTTTCCTTCGCGAATCATCACCAACCCCCGGCGCACGTTAGCGACCTCGCTTTCGTTTTGCGGTTGGTAACCGTTTCTCTTTCACCACCGTAACTATTTATTTCGATCTTCCCAACGCTAACAACCTCGCTCTGATTCTCCTTCACTCCTCCCTCTTTCTCGTGACCGGACGGAGGGTCGCTCATCGGATTGCTGCGGTATTCACTTCATCCTTCTCCTTTTCAGCTCAGGTTTCGTTTTCTTTTTTTTTTTTTTTTCTCTCTGCATTTTTTTCACTTTTTTCTGCTCGTTTGATCTCGTTTTACGTTGTTTTTCATGATAAATTGCTCGTAAACTTTGTTCTGTTTCCTTTTTATTTGTTACTGAGAAAAACAGGGGAACTCGTTTTCTGCTTAGGATCATCAAATTATTCGTTGTTTTCTGCAGAGTGCATATTTAAGGTTAAGTGTACGGATAAAGAAGTGAATAAAGTTTAACTGGATGATTTGCAGATAAACTGTCCATCTAGCGTCAATCTAGCTTGTTTTAGGTGATTTTTATGTGAATCAGTCCGGTAGAGATAGACTGCTAATAGTATGGTTTGTGAGTTTTAATGTTGACAGTTGATGTTTGAATCTGTCTGATGAAGTAAGTTGCAATATAGGTATTGTTGGTAAATTTATGTTGTGGGTGGTTGAAACTTTTCCAAGCATTCCTGCTGCAGCTATGGTTTTGTTTTCTCAATTACGTATGCAGAACATACTTGAACTTCAACTTAAGCTTGGTTTATATTTTTTTTTTCTTTGCTGATTTTTCATGTGATGTATTAGTTGACGACTATTTTGAATTCATATGTTTAAAAATGTTACGTTCTAAATTTTGAGCTATGATTGTTCATGAAGCAGACAGGTAAAATGTTGTCTAATGTGGGTGGGGCATCTTCGTGAAAATTCTTCCACGTATTAATTGACGACTATTTTGAATACATATGTTTAAAAATGTTACGTTCTAAATTTTGAGCTATGATTGTTCATGAAGCAGACAGGTAAAATATTGTCTAATGTGGGTGGGGCATCTTCGTGAAAATTCTTCCATGTACAAGCGTGCTCCTTCCAGAGATTATTCTACCATGGATGATGTGGAAGAAAACTTAGGTATGCACCCTTTATTCAAACATGGAGTATGCATTTCCATTTTTTTTTTGTTTGTCTGGCATCTATTAATTCCATTCCGTTGTGGAATACCTAACTTAAAAAGTAAAAACCTTTTCAAGGAAACTATTGCCATCTTTCTGGCCAAATCATTTGAAGATTTAATTATTCAGAAGAATTGGCAGTTCATGTAATCTTGATATAAACAATAGCTATGCTGTTGCAATTGTCTCTCTCATTGGCGATAGACAATTTCAATTGGAAGCGATCATGAAATTTTCAGTAGAAAAGATGGCTTGGGTTTGTGATATAATGCAAATTCTGTTAGGTCTTCGATCGTGGTGGTTATTAACTATGCTATTTTAATGCTTGATAGATATTTTGGACAATGGCTTGGATAAGGGAACCTCAAATCCTTCATGGAAGCTTTCCTTACCTCATGTACTTGTGGCGACCATTTCTTCATTCCTTTTTGGATACCATCTCGGGTTTGTACTTTCTTAGTTTCTCCTTCTTGTTGCGCTGTTTTGGACTGTTTGCTTTATAATCTAGAATCGAATGAAGACTCAAATTTTGATGTTTTGTGTTATATTCAGAGTTGTTAATGAACCACTTGAGAGCATTTCTGTGGATCTTGGTTTCCATGGAAATACATTGGCAGAAGGTGGAAATGAAGATTCCAAAACCTGTGTTCAATTTAATTGCCTATTGTAAATTTCCCATCAATAGAATTGATTTTTCCCCTTTCAAATGAAGGTCTGGTGGTGAGCATATGTCTTGGTGGTGCCTTGATTGGATGTCTACTTAGTGGTTGGATTGCTGATGGGGTGGGACGGCGTAGGACTTTCCAGTTGTGTGCTCTGCCAATGATAATTGGTGCTTCTATGAGGTTACACTTCTCTTTAATATAGAAATTATTTGTTTCATTTTATTTTTCTCATGGGGTAAATGGAAATTTTCTTTGCACTTTATTCAACCAATTTGTTGGTTTCAATTGTTTTCTCTAGGTTTATCTATGGACTACTATGGAAACATAGAATGGTTTATTACTTCTATTTTGTGTCCTCTGATTTAATAGCATAAATGCACCTCATTGCCATCTTATGGTTTCCATATGGCCTCTTTACCCATTATGATATCTTCAAGTTATTTTGTTGGTTCTAAGAAAGAACTCAAGCCTTCTTTCATATATTTCACGCATATGATGTCTATAATAATTAAATAACATAGCATAACGTATCTCCATTTCTATAAATTTATAGATTACGAGTGGGCAGCAAGAAGACCTTTAGTTTTGATTTAAGGGGGCCCCGAGTTTAAATTTCCTTACTATTATTTCACTACTTTCACTTTGTTCAAATGAAAATTTTTTACTTTTATGTTTTCCAATACAAATTCTTAGGACTATTTCTTATTGGAAAATGGTGCATTTTCAGTGCGGCTACAAACAACTTGTTTGGCATGCTTGTGGGAAGGTTGTTTGTTGGAACTGGCTTGGGCCTGGGCCCTCCCATTGCCTCTCTGTATGTGACAGAGGTATGTTGATCACTAAATTGTTGCATCTGTCTCATTGACTATGGTGAAAGTTAACTTGATTATTCATGCGGTTACTCTCTTAAATGGCAGGTTTCTCCTGCTTTTGTGCGGGGAACCTATGGAGCTTTCATTCAGATTGCAACATGCCTTGGTCTAATGGGAGCTTTATTTATTGGAATCCCTGTCAAAGATATACCTGGATGGTATCATATAAACTTACTTCATGTCATGATGTTACATATTTTTATTCATGATTTAAAAGTTCTCCCTGAATTTTGTTCACGCAGGTGGCGGGTTTGTTTTTGGGTATCTACCATTCCAGCTGCTATACTCGCTGCAGCTATGGTCTTCTGCGCAGAGAGTCCACATTGGTTATACAAGGTTGATGCCTATTCTAATATTATTTCATCTTAGATAGTATCTCCTCATATTTATAACTTTCTGTATCTACATTTGTTTTGAACCCTTGAAGTCTCAATGTTAACCATGCTAACTAATTCTCAATATTTATTTCCTTCCTATCAAACATTATCACTTCTTTGCATGTCCTCTCTATCCCATTAATAGAAGACTTTAGGAGTAGTGTCATAGTGGCTAACATTGCCCATGTCTCTTTTTATCCTTGTCAGGCATAGTTTAGAATAATTTTGGTTTCTTATCACTCAACAATACAATAAGGAGGACCATTAATATTTGATGTTGTAGTTCTTGAAAAGTTCATTCTTACTGGTAATTTTGAGTGCTCATCCCTTGATCCATTTGACTTCTATCCTTCATTAATGCTTGATTATTCCTCTTTCTTGTGATGTAGCAAGGAAGATCTGCTGAAGCAGAAGCTGAGTTTGAGAGACTGCTAGGTGTATCAGAAGCAAAATTTGCTATGTCAGAGTTATCAAAGCTAGATAGAGGAGATGACACTGATTCTGTGAAGCTGTCAGAGTTGCTACATGGTCGTCATTCTAAAGGTATGTATTTTCCTGATTTGTCCCTATGATTGTCGTGAGTAGACTTGCCATTGTTGTTCCCTTGATACTGGTTTGCTTAGGTTTCCCAAAGTTATTTTTTATTCACGAGTTCGTTTTGCAGTTGTTTTTATTGGATCAACCCTATTTGCTTTACAACAGCTATCTGGTATAAATGCTGTGTTTTATTTCTCTTCCACTGTTTTTAAAAGTGCTGGAGTGCCATCAGACATTGCAAATGTCTGCATAGGAATCGCTAATTTGGCAGGTATCAGTATCTTCTGGTTGACAAGATATTGATTTAAATTATGGTGTTTTTCTATTCTCTAATGCTTATCCCCGTAACTTTCCTCAGGATCTATCATTTCAATGGGTTTGATGGATAAACTTGGAAGGAAGGTTCTACTTTTCTGGAGTTTCTTTGGCATGGTAAATTACTTGTAGTTGTTTTATTGTTTATGTTAAGGATCACCCTCATGAAAATATGGGACTCGTGTGGTACTTACACTGTTTTAAATCCTGACTTGGTGTTTGTAGTGATGAAGAGAGAGATGCTTTTTAGAATATGAGCTGTGCAAGTGCATAACATTACAAAGTTCCTTTTTGTTTTGTTGCGGTGTTTGTATTGTAGTTGACTAGAAGATAAAGTTGGCTATTAATCAGGAAGTTGTTTGTTCTGTATTTTTTACTTGTGTAGGCAATATCAATGATGCTTCAAGCCACAGGAGCAACTTCACTTGTATCAAACGTGGGAACTCTGTACTTTTCTGTTGGGGGCATGTTACTGTGAGTATGCAACTATGCTTATTAATATGGATCACACTAGATGCTTCATAATGCAAATCATAAATAAAATTAAAATAGTGTTTCTACTTGTGAACTTTCAAGGGAGAATTATTAAGGATCTCTTCTATTTAAAAAAAAAAATCATGGCAGTTAAACTCATACAAACAAGCTAAATTCGAAGAGAATACGACTGTATGAGAACATCCTCTTATTTTGTATAAATGACAACTGAGGATGAAATGACTATAAAGTGAAAATTCCGCATCAAATTCTGTAATGTCCTCATTGATCACGATCTAGCAGTTCCATGAAGTTTACAATTCACTTGGATCAGTCACTTCAGCCTATTGGTGCATGCAAAGGTCATTTGGGAAGACACTGCTGTGATATGAACACTTAATACTTCTTTTACGCAGGTTTGTCTTCACATTTGCTCTTGGAGCTGGTCCGGTTCCAGGTCTCCTCCTACCTGAAATCTTTCCAAGTCGAATCAGAGCCAAAGCCATGGCAGTCTGTATGGCAGTGCATTGGGTAATTTTTTTCTGAAATTTTCTATTATAAGAAATGGAATCAGTTTGGCCGGTTATGTTCTACGGTTCTTTATTACACATTTTGGTTGAATCAATTAAACGAGGCCCACTCAAATTCCCTGCTTCTTTGCAAACTACTGAAACTGTTATCATTCTCTGATCTCATAATGACTTAGTAAGAGGTCGAAAGTCAGTATTTGCGGAATCTTCTCTCAGTAGATTAAATGGTCTTGTACAGGTCATAAATTTCTTTGTTGGCTTACTGTTCTTGCGTTTGCTGGAGAAACTCGGTCCGCAACTGCTTTACTCTATGTTTGCTACTTTTTGCATCATGGCGGTAATTTTTGTAAAACGAAATGTGGTGGAAACCAAAGGGAAGTCACTTCATGAAATTGAGATTGCACTTCTTCCCCAAGATTAGAGCTTCACTTCATGATTTATGTAATTTTGCTTAGTTTCCGCTGAGCAGATTGTTTCATCTATTTTGGTTGACTGCCTTAACAATACAAGGGGAAGCCAAGGCAAGAACTATGCATGGAACATTAGTACGAAGATTTGAAGTGAAGAGGTTTTAGGTATTATGGGTGGCTGTTTTTGTAGTAGATACATAGCGGCTTACGACACCCTTCTGATGTTTTCGTGGATTGTGATTCTCTGATTTCGCATCCACTTAAAGGAAGACATACGTATGACTAGTGTAATATTCATCGAGGGGGATCAATGCTCCCTGTTATATACACATATTCACAGGACTTAATCATGTAATATTTTGTATCTGTACGTGACATTATTTTTAATTACTTGAATTGTGACCCATTTTGGACAAGGGGAAGTCTGGCATGAGTTATGTCACTGCGTATATCGAGGAAAATGGGCCGAAGATATTGCAGAAGAAACAATTATGAAATTTGCCTAACGATATTGTTTTCTGTTGATGGAAAGTTGCCTTAGAGGGTATCAATGAAATTGATGGTTCATTCCTCAATAAATCTTTTTGAAGTTTTAACCTGTTTAGAGCTAGCTTCTTGTTTGCATTCTCTTCCGGTTAAATAAATTAAAAAAGAAAAATGCAAAATTCTTGTAAGCTTATTTTACGTCAACGATAGCATGGTAAAAACAACAACAATTCTATTTTATTATAAGCTTATTTTTCAATACTTTATCCTTTACTCACAATTCTTGCCAAAAGATATTCTTATTCCAAAGAATCCAACCACGGATTGCACTAGTGATATATTCAGCAAATAAAATACCAATAGAACACAGGACAAATTCTGTCCCAAGAATGTGATGCGACTTGAATTCCATTTTTTACAGATAAATATTAAACAGTGTTCAAGTTGCATCACATCCTTCGAGTTCAAGGAATTGTGGTGATATTCAAAGTTCTAAACTCCTCCAAATCAGAATCAGAACCCATTTCATTGTGCCCTCCAGGGCGATCCTTCTCATGTCCAATACTAATCAAAGGAACCCACAACTCAGAAACTGGAACAGGAAGTGGTACTTCACTGAAATACTTGTCTTGAAGTAACTCCATTGCTGTGGCTCTCTTATCTGGATCATAACAAACCAGTCTTTTGACTAGGGAAACTTCATCAGGCGTGCAACTGGGCAAGCATGCTTCAAGACCACTTGGGTTTTCCACCTTGAAAAATGAGATTTTTCCATAATCAGGAAGTTTGGAACAACCAGGCCAAGTTTCCTCATTAATGTTCCCGAAAACACTCACAATTCTGCTAAGCTGGTCTACATCGCTTGTTCCAGGAAACAATGGCTTCGATGTTAAGAGCTCAGCAAAAACACACCCCAATGACCAAAGATCAACCTCTACACCATAGTCTGTGGATCCATACAGTAACTCAGGAGCCCTAAACCAGCGTGTTCCAACACATGATGTCAGACAGCCAAGTTCATTCCCTCCCACCTCCTCAGCTTCATAGGTAAAAGAACCTTTGCTAAGTTCATCATCTATGTCACTCGTTGTGCATGTTGCAAGACATGAGGTGTTTCCATCATGGATATTTGCTTCCTTGTCAGTGTCATAAGAGTAGCTCTTGGTTTTCATCTCATCTAAAACTCTGAAATATTCTTCAGTTTGATTTAAGTTGTCTAGTTGGGAAATAGCTTCAGGATGTTGTTGGAGTGATCTTTCACTATTTGAAGCATCATCATCTTCCTGGTGACCATCGAATCCACACTCCACTAGTATCCTTGCCTGAAAAAGTAATCAAACTAAACATTCACATATATCAGCAAACAAAAACAAAAGGATGAAATCATTGTTTTTTTAAAATATACAGACTAATACTAATTTTAAACAGATCTTGGTGGACCAAAAAGCAATTATTCATATAAAAAAAACTGATCTCAGATTTACCTGATGACTAGTCAATCCAAGGATTAACTTCCCACCACAAAGACCAAACAAATTCACTCAACAACCTTAATCCCATAGAAAAAAATTCCTTCCACTCACAGATTGTAATGTACAGTCAGATGCAAGTTTTCTTATTTTTATCAAAAGTTTCATAGAAGCTACATATAAGATGATTTTTTATTGCTCAATAAATCATGAAAATCAACCTCTATTCCATTTTCCCCGATCCAAATTCAAATAATTCTTTAGATAGAGAAGAGAATCATCGACTACAGGTTTCAGCAGCAAAACAAAAATTATCAAAATTTGCAACCAAGGTTAGGAGCCTGTGCCACAGAAATACGATCGATCACCATGATCATAGATTAACACAAACCACATGACATAATCCAATAAAAAAAGAGAAAAGAAAAAAAACTAGTCACGTAATGATCAAGTAACCGACACAATCCCATAAAACAAAAAGGAAAACCCAAAAGTAGATTAAAACGAAGTCGAAAACTTTATCCCTTAAACCTGTCCAAAATCTGCTAACTTGAGCACCCCGTCATCGGAAACTAAAAAATTCGCGGGTTTTAAGTCTCTATGAACGATCATATTCCGGTGGCACTCATCCACAGCAGTCAGAGCCTGCACCATCCACCTCTTAACCTCACCGACTCCGACACCACCTTTTCCGATCACGGCGGCGAGGTCGGTTCCGAGAAACTCGAGCACGAGAACCGCGTCCTCGTCCTCGCGCCAGAAGAACTCGTGCAGAACGACCACGTTTTGGGACCCTTTCAGGATCCGCAGGGCTTCGATTTCGCGAGACGCCGATTGGGAATCGTGCACCTCCTTCAGCGCCACCGCCGCACCGTCCGAGCGGCGCCGTCCGTTGTACACGTCGGCGTAGGCACCCGACCCGACCCGACCAATAACATCGTACTTGGCCGTTATCTCGGAGCGCATGTGGATGCTCCAGCTCTTGGCCGGAGGATCCATCAGTGATCAACGCAAAGTTTCAAAATTTTTTAGTTGGTGAATTGAGAAGAACGAAGGAAACTGTGTTGACTATGGCTATGGTCTTTGGGTCTGAATGTTTCACTCTTTTTTTCACAATATTTCTTTGCTTTGTCTTTTTCGAAATTGTTGTATTTAGGAAAATGTTTCTTTTACATTTGGGATTGTCTGGTTTTATCACTTTAATATTACAAATATATTTAACTTTTATTTAATTTTAAACTTTAATGTCTACGTGTAGTTAGTGGAAGAATTTTGAACTATTATTTAATTAAAAAATATTATGAACTAATAATCTTATCATACATCATTATTTGTGATAATCTGAAAACGCAAAAGCTAGCAGATACACTATAACTAATAATTGAAATAAATGGTATGTTTTTTACGTCATAAATATAAATTGATTAATCATAAAACTCAATTGTGATACTTATTAGTATATTTCTTTTATACCGTTTATATAATTTCTAAAATTGTTTCGGTACGAAGTCGAGTCACGAATTTTTCACCATTTACTTTTTTCGCCATCCGTTTCTTTGAAGATCTAATTGGGAAGGTACATGTTAAAGGTGTTTCAATGCTTAAGTCAGTGTAAGATCTGGTCGGTTATCAGAATTTAATATTAAATGCGTAATAAAATGAACCTTTTTATCATTTACTTTTGATTTCTATATATAATAGTAACTATGGGCTTGGATTAGTGAAAACCTAATTAGTATCCAATCATGGTCCAATAACTCTTTATTTTGTTTTACCTTAATCTAGTCTGGTTCGTTATCCTATACCTCCGTACGTCAGGCCGTCCGATCCATTGTGTTGCCGTCCGTACACAACCGTCCAGTAGTTCCTAATACAAAAATAACCAGCACAATAAATAATTTTACTATCCATCATGATTATTAACCAAAGAAAAACTTTATAACATTAAAAATATAACTAACTACATGGAAAAAATAGCGTTGAAATGCACTATTCTATTAAATAATTGATGCAAATTATTTAAGAAATGTTTCTTTAACAATATAAATTTGACAACGACATGAGTCGTCTTATCATTGGTTGTTTTAAAGATATTTTTAAAAAGTTTAATAGTTTGATGAAGTATTAAAGTTTGATGATAGTTAAATACACTTTATTAGCTTAAACTAATGTTATTATTGACATTTTAGAACTAATAAATTTCTGAATGAAAACAGATAAAAAAAAGTATAATAAACACATGCATGGGATGAGCAGGAAACAAACCTGGCTGTTCTGACAGATTCTCAAGTTATTGTAATGAAATGCTAAACCTTAAAACAAACCTGGCTGTTCTATTTATCTTTTCTTTCATTGTCTTTTGGACCCAGAATATTCGAGGGAGAGTAGATCTTGTTGGAATTTTGATAATTTTAAAATAAATAAATATAATTTTAACTCATTACATTGAGGTTTTTTTTTACCTAATAAATATGTTTTTTTAATTATATTAGTTTATCTTTAAAGTTTAGAATCGTAATATATCAAAACTTTAACCACAGAAATATTTCACTTTCGTAGAATGTTGCAGAAAGAAGGAAGGAAATTATTGAAGTGAATAATTTGTAAAAGATAATCTCTTTTGGGTAGATTTTGAATCTGAAAAAGGTTTCACAAAATCAAATGTGAAAGGAATACTGGCCTGAGGAAAAGGAATTGTGTCGCACTTTATGATGTTTCTTGGGGACTAATTACTGCTGCAGAAAGCTACTTTTCATAAATTTCACACATTACATTTACAGAACTGTGTTTTATACTCCAAAGGCTACTGTAGCTATGAACATGATGTCAACTATTCAACAGGTACTGCTTATCAACGGTACTCTGTAATGCATCTTTGAAATCCATGACCATCTGTTAGATAACAGAACTTGAAACAATTATGGCACTACAAACTGAAAACTTTGTTCTTAGTTAAAATAGGTCTAATTTGATGTTTTTCTTACATATATTAGACAAACTTGTTCAGATATTATGAAAATGTTCTTCCTTAAGTTGTGAATAAACAAATTTTCTTAACAAGTGTATGTAAAAAACGATATCTAAACTTATTCACTTTATCACTTATACGATTTTTGTTACCTTTAATTTGATCAAACATAGATTCCTATTGTAGTTTCCAAGTTCACCCTTTTGTTACTAAAACCATGCATGAACAATCTGACTTTTCAAAACTGATGTTATTTACGACAGAGCAGCATGAGTGCGATCAGGTTGAGTGGGGTCCTTAGGAAGTTGTTGGCACATGAAACATAACTCCCGAAGGTGGCATAGGCCCTACAGCAATGAAGACAAGTGATCACATGGGCTCCTCGAAGAGGTAAACCAAGCACCAGTCATTGCCAAAAGCCCACACACCCCTTTCTGCCACCCTTTCAAACTCACCAAAAAGGACCAATGACTTTAAAAAGTAAAACACAGGCTTTGCAGGCTGCAGGAGATTCATCAGAGACTCTCTCTCTCACTTCTCATTTATACTTCTCCTAACCAAAAGTACCATACTACTGCAACCATAAATGCACTCAGATTCAATACTCATAACAACCAACACATGAAATGCAGTGAAAACTCAGAAAAGGTCATAAGTGGATAATGCAAAAGGCCAAGGAATGAGAAATTGTTCTGCATAGTTTTCTAGGATGTCATTATATCATTATATATTATACCCTCTGAAAAGTTTTATAGATGAAGCAAATGAAGGAAAAATACAAAGGTTCCCATTATGATGTGGTAATATATAATCATAAATACATAACATGCCTAAATAACAACTGAGAGAATGAAAAATTCCCTTCAGTGGTCTTGTGAAGAGGAAATAACTAGATATTACTATCTTACACCAGTTACAATACAAGCATAAGGGTACACACATTCTGAAATTGTGATTAGATGTCAGGTTTCCACACTTGGACCTTGAAGCTTTTGCAAAATAACATCCATATCAAAAGTGACGGTGCAATTGATGCGTTTTAAGCAGCACAACCTCCACACACAATACTTCTGTCAGACAGTAAAATAGACATATTAATATACATAGTTAAATGTCTCTGGAGGATAAATCATGTTCTTTCGCATAAAATTTCAGCAGGAATGACAGAAATGTGCAAGTAAAATAACAAGTTATGTGCTTCTCCTATTCTATCCTAAGATGTAGCCAGCTTGAGTAGTGATCTAAGGTGAAGGGCATTCAGTGCCGTTGTCTTCTTTTGCAGTGTTTTTCTTTTCTTTCTTTTTCAGGGGGTATCAAAACCTATTTATATCTTTGTCCAATCATCGCAGTATTTCACTGCATAAGCAGCAACATCACCTAGCCTAGCAATTTCGTTTCTACATCAGGAAAGTCTCTCAAACTACACACATCATATCATGAATTCCGCCCACCAAATGCTTTGAGAGATCAATGGTTTTAAGAATGCTTCAAAAGTATAGAGTAAGGGACTTACACAAACGAGCACCCAGACCTTCTATGCCTTTTCTTCCTAGCCATTTCTTTCCTCCTTGGAGGTTGAAGCACAACTTTAATTGCAGTATCAAACACTGCTTTGACGTTCTAAATCATGCAAATAAAGCAATAAGTTTAAGTCACAGCAACAATGAGTAGAGCATAAAAACTAAAATAGTCAAATTTAAACCCACTACCTGTTGAGTCTTTGAGCTGCACTCAATGTAAGCTGCTGCACCTATTTGTTTCCTCAGTTCTTCCCCCTATTAGGAATGTACCATGATTGATAACGGTATCATTTTCTTTACTTCTAAACATAATACATAAATTGATTCATACTTATACATAAAATAAAATGAAGGAAGCAAATTAAAAATGTAAACCTCAGCAGATGTTATGACATTAGATCCCATGTGATCACCCAGATAACCCCGGTCTTCACGGAGATCTAAAACCAACAATTCAGTACTTTATGTCATTAACTTCCTCTAAAATTAACGTTAAAAATTACAAATTTTTGCCTGTGCTGCTTACCTAACTTTGTACCAACAAGAACAATTGGAACATTAGGAGCAAATCTACGCAGTTCTGGCATCCACTGAAAGAGAAAAGAAGGAATGCAGAAATGAGTTATGGGGGCATTAATGCAAAAGTTTAAGAGCACACATAAATGCTCTGTTGAAAACTGTGCATTATTGATAACTCCTAATAGCCTAATACAATGAAAGTGTGTATGTTCTATAGAAGTAAAGCCACATACAGACCTAAACAATAATCTAACAGCTACAGACTTAGGCTTTGTTGGAGTATGGGCATAGAAATATCATCTTAAGAAAAAAAAATTCTCCATTTTTCAAAATTTCATTGAAGTAGAGTTGTTATGAAATATAAAATAACTGTTTATTAATTCAGTTGCTTGCTAAAATTGTTGTGTATAAATTTTTATGCATTAGATTGAATCTGTTTGTTCCACTGTCTCTTTACATCGTTCCTGTTTCTAGCTTTTTTCCTCTTTAATTTTCTATGGTGATTTCCTTTCCCTCTCTTTATGTAGCCATCAATAGCCAAAAGTCAACAAAGACATTGTGGCTAATATCAATCAAAGACCCAAGAGTAAACATAAACCAGTGATCATTGTAGCTGCTTTCAACCAACCACTCTCATTATGCAACTTGATTTCTCTGTCCTGTGATCTTATTTTAATGTTAAACCTATTGATATATGCTGTACACTTTCGTTATTGGTTTAAATACTTTAATAGTTTATGAAAAACAGTTCTTCTAAAATATCAAAAATTGAATTGCACACTTTAACATTGGGAAAGGGATACTACACAACTATTGCAAACGACATTTTTCAGAAACTAAAATGTGAAAAAGGAAGTTTATGAGCAGTCCCAGAGAAAAATATTTTAAATTTTTCATCATAAACTTTATTCTTTAATTTCTGTTTTCCTTTCATCCCATCTTGTCCCCCTCATCCATAGAAAGCCTAAAGGAAAAGACTCACTTTCTGCAAAGTTGAATCCAAAACTAGAGAGAAGAAATAACATAGAAAACAAGAGAAAGCAAAGATATATACGAACCTTCTTGAGAACATTTTCATAGCTAGCTCTGCTAATCAGTGAGAATGCTAAGACAAAAATGTCTGCTCCTCTGTAGCTCAGTGGCCTCAACCTGCTATAGTCTTCCTGGCCTTTTAAAACAGTGAAAAGTGTATCCAAAGTTAAAGGATGGTGGACAATCAAAACAGTTTTTGGAAAATGAAGACTCAAGTGGGAAGCTCCCAGTACCTGCCGTGTCCCATAGCCCCAAATTCACAATACTTCCATCCACAGCTACATTGGCACTAAAATTATCAAATACTGTCGGTATGTAATCCTGCAACCCAAAAATAAAAGAGAAAAGAAACAAAAAATAGTGAGCTAGATGATAAAAAGAGAAGGGTTTCATCACCAACATTTGAATCCTAGACAGATAAAACAAAGATAATGAAACACATCAACACATTGAAGCCCAGATACCAATACAGTGTGAGCTTCAATAGAAAGCACCTTTCACATGAAACACCTCCAAAGTTACAAAATGGTAAAAGAAAAAGAGAGTCTGATGGATAAAAGAAGCATCTTTGATGGAGGGGTGTGAGTTTTCCAAAGAGACTTACAGTGGGGAACTTGTTGCTGGTGTAGCAAATGAGCATGCAGGTTTTCCCAACAGCCCCATCTCCAACGGTGACACATTTAATGAACTTTGAAGCATTCATGGTATGAAAACTGGTAAGTAAACTAAGGTTGAGCTGCAACAGAACAAGGCATAAAAGAGCCTCAAAAGTTGAGTTTGGAACTAAGAAAGTCTGGTCTCTCTGTTTACATTGAAGGGTGTGTGAGATGAGATAGATAAATAGCCTCCTTATAGTTTCAAGAAACAAGCAATATAAAAATAGAGAGAGAGAAAAGGGTTGAGCTGCAATGCATATTATATAGTAATAGCTTGGTTTTAGTTTAGTCAAATGGTGGTGTGATCGTTGCTGTTGCTCACTTTTTCGTCCCACTCAATAAATTTCAAATCCAACAGAAATATTTTTGAATCATCCACTGGGGCCCTCTATCAAACGGTAGCTATGCATCCTAAACCAAAGCTCTTCGTTCGTTGGTTTCCAACTACATCTCATTAGTGACTGATTACTGCTCATTACTTGCTCCACCATACACTACTTTCTGCACCAAATTCAAATCACTGTTTCACATTCTAACTGTAACCTGCGCCTGCTAACAATCATATTGCAAATAATTTCAACATAATGCTTATTCTTTCTTCTTTTCTTATTTTATCCTTAGTTTGTGTTATAAAAAAAAAAGTTATATAACAAATAATAAATATTGTTATAATTAGATGAATCTTTATTTTTTTAAAAATTTAATTAGAATTAATCAGTATATAAAAAAAAGTAATATTAAATTGTTGTACTGTTTTCTCGGCAAACTCGATTTTGACCGATTATTACTTGGAGAAGAAGAATTCAAGTTTGGAGACATGAATAAAGTTGTTGTGTGCAGTAGTGACAGAACACAAACAAACAGACCAACAAAACGCACACATGTCAATACTTTTTCATTTATTTTCAAACACCAATTTCTATACATAATCTCCTTTCCTTTCTGCTTATTTCAATGCATTAACTCTTAATCTAGCTCTTAATCTCAATTTGGTGAAGAAAGAGAAAACGAAAATGACGATGATGTTAAACTACAACAACATATTCATATTAATATTAATATTATTATTATTATTATTAGAAAAAAAATTCAGAACCCGACAGATTCAAATTTATTGAACCGTTTGAAGTTGTTGTTTTGTCCCAATCTCAAACAATGCAAATAATAAATTAAAATTCATCGATAATTCATCATGAGACCAGAGACTCATTATTTCCGTATTAAAATAATTCTTTGAACTTTTTTGAGGTTGCTTCAAATTATATATTTTTAGATAAAATTATTCTTATATTTAAAAATAAGATTAAATATATTTTTGTAATCTAATTATTATAAAAAAAATTTGTTTCATCTTTAACATAAAATATTGATTTTTCATATTTTATAAAAGTTATATAAAACATCATTTTTTAAATTGGTGTTTTTCATATAAGAAATCAAATTCTAACATAACCTCCCAGTATTCTTTATTAAAAAGGATGTAGTAAGTAATTTTCATACAACAATGATGTTTTGGACGGGGGTAGATAATTACTTTTTAATATTAATCTTTTAATGTTATTTTATGTTGTATTACTATTATTTTTAGTCTTTTATCTTTAGATTTTAGGTCGAGCAGATAAATACATGATAAAAACACTTTAATATTTAAATTAGGTAAAATCTTAAATTTTTGATAAATATAATTATTTATCTTTTATTTTATTTTTATATTTATATAGATTTTTATTAAATATAGAATTTATCATATGCTAATATGTATGTTTTACTTATAAATAATATCGTCATATGATACTATAGTACTTTAATTTAAAATAGTTTTAATAACCATTCGATATAAAATTACACACGTTTCTTTAATTTAAAAAAGAAATATATATATATATATATATATATATATATATATATATATATATATATATATATATATATATATATATAGTGAAGAAGATTATAACAATAATAAATAACAAAAGAGTAAATATATTTTAAAATTTACAAAATCTATAATTGTGATTTACTTTAAAATATATAATACACATTCAGAGTAACAAAAACTAATTTTTTATAGAAAAAAAAATTATTAAAGAATACTATAATTTTAATTAATCTATAACTAAATATATAAAAAATAAATAAGTGACATAAACTTAATGTGAATAAAATAACAATATGTGTTCATAAATTTTTTTAATGCAGTCAACACAAATCTCCACATCCTACTAACTTATGTGATGTAACACGTGAACTTGATGTAAAATACATGGTTGTACGATCTGTAAATATTCTTTTTAAAATGGATATAACATATTTTCTTTAAATTATTATAAAAGTTATGTTTTATCTTTAAATTAAATTATAAAATACTTTGTATGAAAAGCAAATAAAACATTATTTTAAATATAAATTTTATATTATAATACATCGTGGAATTTCATTTATTACCTGAAACACTTAATTAACAAAAAAATTAAATGGCATAGATTTAATTAAAGCATGTAAAAAAGACATAAAGTATTATTGAATAAAATATAAATAATTTCCACTAAAAATCCAAATTTAAAAGTATAATAATTATAAATTTCTACTTCATTTCTTATATATTTTTTTTCACTTTTACTTTCGTTATGAATCTTATAATAATAGTTCATTCATAGTGAATTTTAATATATTATTGGCTTAATTGCTTCCTTTGTCTCTGGTTTGACAGTAGTGAATCAAGTTGATCCAATGTTATAAAAAAATATCAATTTCGTCAAAACATGGTTTGAAAATGTCAATTTCGTCCAAACTTGATATAATGTGCCTCAATCAAGTCCCTTCCGTTAAATCCCCATAAACGGACGTTAATTTTCTTTTTCTCTATCATATGCTTATCTGTACAACGCAGTTTTTGTCAGTGTTTTTTCCTCTGTACCTTTGAATAAAGTGATACTTTGTATTATTTTTTTATTTGATTTCAAATTCAACCCTCATTCATCAGTTTCAAGTTGAAAACACCAATTAAACCAACTAACTCTTAACTTTCTCATTATTATCTCGTTCAAATAAAATATATTAAATTAAAATTAAAAATAACCATGGACATTCTATTATAATTAAACTTCAATTTAAAATTATTGATTTTATATAATTAAACGTTTTTTTTTTCTAATTTAACTTTAGAATAATACTATTTTACATAACAAATGAAATCATATAAAACAAAAGATAACAATATATAAGTGTTTGTTTATAAATTATTTTTTAAATATAATTACAAAAATGTATGATAAAACATCAGTTGACATGAATTTTATCTTTTAAAAACAGTTTAATTTTTTTTTATCACAAAATATATTTTTCTTAAAAAAGAATTTTAATTCTAAATAAAGTTATATAAATATGTAAATATATAAACAAAATATAATACTGAATTTAAGCCATTCAATGTCTATAGTAGAATAAACACTGTCTTCTATATATATATATATATATATATATATATATATATATAATAATGATAATAATAATAATAATGTAATAATAATAAGAAGAAAAATATAAATTTTTGCAAGAACAAAATAAATTGAAATATTTATTTAGATAATAATATTAAAATAATTATGATTTTTATTTTTTAATTTTTAATTATCCCATCGAACGAGCTAAATGAAGAAAACTAGATCATTAAGAAAGAAAATTTTGATTTTTTTTTCTTTAACTTTTAAAATAATTTTATAGCTTAAATTTGAATAAATTTTTAGTAGGAATACATTCAACTTGTCTTAGGTCATTAATTTAAGAAGAACTGGTATTTTTGTATTCACTAAAAAGTTATTTAAAAAAAATATAAAAGACATTGTTGATGAACAAATTAGTCTTTCATCAAAAGCTTTAATCACATATTTCATAAAAAAAATTATAGATACCAAAAAGAGAGAGATGGGTAGAGGAGCACAAGAGAGAGAAAATAAATTGCAGACTTTTTTGTTAAATGAGTACAAAACTAACGTCCATTTCTGGATATTTAACGGAATGTATTTGATTGAGTCAAATTTTATTAAATTTAGACGAGATCGACACTTTTAAACTAAGTTTCTGAGTATTTAGCGGAATGTATTTGATTGAATCAAATTTTATTAAATTTGGACGAAATCGACACTTTTAAACTAAATTTGAACGAAATTGATATTTTTTTATAAGAAGTGACCAACTTAACCCACTACAGTCAAACTAGGAACAAAGAAGCAATTAAGCCTATGTTATTCAATACTATCACGTTTACAATATTTGTATTGGGTTGGGATATATGTATTTAACGACATGTATTTTATTGTCATTGAACCTTATGGTATATTGTTTTAAAAAAATTTCTAAATTACACTAAAATTTATTTTTATTTTCAATTTCAATTTTTATTTTTGTCCTTATTTATTTTTGAATATTTTTTCATGTTTTAACTTACGTTAATAATAATAAATAATTATTAAAAAAAGTTAAAGATAATTTAAAAATGAAAAAATATAAGAGGTACCTTTTAAGTGACAATTGAAAAAAAATAAAGAAATAAAAATTCGTTGAATGAATGAGTAGAAAAAAAAGTTTATTTTTGTTTTCACATATCTATAAATGTCGAGAATAATAATAGATATATATAGATTAACTCTGAATAATGTTGTCCGTCAGAAAACATATTTTAGCATTCACTTTCACGAAATCGAATTCTAAAATAAAGAGTGTTACTGAGAAACTTGACAATTTATTTTGAAGAAGTTAATGAAAAATATAAATAAATTAAAAAATAAAAAAAATCAACTAGAAATGAATGAATTGTAAATTGGGTTAAAATGTTGGTTTTAGTTCATTTTCAAACTAAAATACAATTTACTCCTTCAACTTTAGAAAACTCTGGTTTTAATCTTTTTATTAATTTTTTTTAACTTTATTTGTTGTTTCAAACACGGTTTTCAGTTAACATTGAAATAAAAATATGTCAAACAGTATAACCATGCTTGAAACAACAAATAAAGTTAAAAACATATTTAACTCTTTTAAATTTCACGATAAACTGAATTCTCAACGTAGAGGAGCAAGGACATGTTCGTCTGATAATTTCTTTTCCCAATAAATTTTAGTTCATAAATAAAACAGAGCACTGTCAGTGCATTTAAGAGTTTTCTTAACTCCCAGTAAATTGAATTAATGTTTGCAAGTTGTTGCTTATTTAATAAGTTTATGTTTTCAAAAAAATAATTAAGGAGAGATTAGAGAAGAACTTTAAATATTTTCCCTATTTTGTTTGATAGAGAATTAAGAGAAACAGAGATAAAATTCAGATTGAAGTGAAACATATCACACTTACACTGTTTCTTTCACCTGAAAACAGAGTAATGAATGGCAGAAAGAAGTTAAACATGATACTGATGTTGGTTGTTTTAAAAACCAAAACCCCAAAACACTTGAAACTAAAAAGTTTATTTATTTCCATAGCATGCACCACATCATGCCCTTGTGAAAGCACACAACACAATTACATCTATGAAAATGTTTGTACTAAGTTTTGGCATCAAAAGAGTCACACAGGAACATGAAAGAACAAAGATTCCTAAGCCACAACTGAAGGGTTTAAAGAGCCTTGATGATATCTTCAGCACTGGAGACAGTGAACTCTCCTGCATTTTCAACATTGGCAACCTTCACCTTGAGGTCTTCCACCAGCAGAGCAAACCTCCTAGACCTAACACCAAGCCCCTTCTCTGTCAGGTCAAGCTCAAGCCCAAGTGCGTTGGTGTATTTGGCAGCACCATCTGCAAGGAACTTCACATGCTTGTTCTCTGGGAAAGTTTTCGCCCATGAGTTCATCACAAAGGGGTCATTCACTGCAATAAAATCAAACCAAACTTCAAATTAGCCACTTCACAAACACTTTTGTTACTTGCATCATGTGCACGATTTAACTCATTATTCATCAAGTCCATGTGGATTAAGCAAATTCAAATTCAAAATCATTGCATGCAAGCTTTTCCAGCTTTAAAGATGATAAGAACAAATCAATAATCAGTGATTGGTTAGTATATTAACAACCAGACAACCAGCTATTTGGATTTAGGAATCCATTTTTACAAATTGGTTAGTATCAATTGATTGAGCAATTAACCATTCCGTATTTTTATGCTAACACTGATATTGAATTGAACATTAAAGTAGCAAAAAGAGTGATGTGTTTATCCTTTATACTTACCACTGATACAGATGATTTCATCCACACCCTTTCCTTTCAGCTCTTCTGCTCTCTCAATAAAGCCAGGCACGTGCTTCAAGCTGTTAAAAAGTCACAGATTAAGACCAAACTCTTTAAATACCACCATCTCTACTTTATGATCTAAAAAACCTCGCAATAATCGAAACAGCAAAGCACCCTCCAAAATTGGGGATCCAGGAACACATTATTCTCCATCACCCAATTCATCGCATAGCTCCCACGATTTATATTTTTCTGTCTAGGAGTCAATTTTATTTTTTGCTTAACACTCGACATCGACAAACTTTACTCAAAAGGGGAATTTTACCTTGAAACAAAAACTGGATAAGGAAAAAGAAAAGAACTTTGAGCACCCCAGTTGTAAATCATCTTGAATCAATAAACATCCGTTCACATTTCATTAAAAATTGAAACTTTGGAGGTCAAAAAGGTGAATCTGGTATACCCACGAAGGTTTTTCCCGATTATTTTAACTTGTATGATTCAGATATGAAGATTGTAAAGCATAAAGAGAAAAGGGGAAGTGAGGACCTGCAAGTAGGAGTGAAGGCACCGGGAACACCAAAGATGATGACTTTCTTGCCAGCGGCAAGAGAGTGAATGGAAACAGACTGGGGTTTGTTTTCATCATCCAGATAAGCCAAAATGCCGTCTGGAATAGCATCTCCCACAGCGATTGGAGGCATATTCACAATGATGCTTATGATGGAAATGTTGTACTATGAATTTGTGTTGAGCTATTCTTGCTTCACAAACTGGATCCAACTATATAAGAAACGGTGCTGTGTATCAGTCAATCAGAAATCGAAAGAACTGTCAATATGGAAGATTCTAGAAGGGAGGAAGCTGTGTGGAATCACTAGTGGTGGTATAAATTTTTTTTTTTTTTTAAACTAAAATAAAAGCCATTTTAGAACCAATGATGATGATTGCAAGTTGATGATAGATAATTCATTCGTCTTATTTTTTAATGAAATATTTTTATTTTTTAATAAATAAAAATATGTATTAAAATAAATAAATAAATTCTTTTATTTAAAAATAACTAAATAATTTTTTTAATAACTGTTACATAAATTTTTTATTCTACTTTAACAAAAATATATATACATATTTAAAATTATATTATTTTTCTACTTGTAATTAATAATTCATAAATATAATAAATAATGTGTTTTTGATAATCTTTATACTTGCTTTTAAAGAAATCTATAAATATATATAATATTTAAAAATATACATATATTTTGAAGGGAATACTAATAATGAATATTTTGAACTAAATAAAAATTCAAATATTGAAATGACAAATATTATCAATTAAAATTATGATGCACGGTAAGTATATCGGATATGCATTTTTAAACACCACTTTAAACATCTAAAAAAATCATTTTAAATAAAATTAACCAATAAAAAGATCTAAATAGATATTAAAGATTATTTATATATAAGTGATATAATCATTTGAATCAATTTCACGTGTTTATATATATATATATATATATATATATATATATATATATATATATATATAAAGTAAACATAAATAATGATAATAATAATTAATAATATTAAATTATATTATTTTTAACGTTAAGATAATTTAATAATCTTGTTTTTTTCTCATGTAACTCATATAAAAAATTTACAAACTTTGCTCTTAATTCTATTCACTTTTGCTCCAAAATATCTTAAAAGAAAAAACAGATTTACTCTCAAACCATTGCTATCTCTCAAATCAATTTTATAGCCTAAAACTTTTCCTAATAAAGCGTAATCCAAACTAATTTAACCCAAAAAAATATTGGAATTTCTTTTAAGCCCAGAAACCTATTACGGCCCATATTCACCTCCATTTAAAAGAGCATAGGGCAAACGAAGGAAGGTAACGAAGAAGAAAATTTGGGAGCAAAAGCAAAGGGAAGAAGATGGTGCTTCTTGATGAAGAAATTTCGAGGCTCTATCGAATCCGGAAGACGGTGATGCAGATGCTGAGGGACAGAGGCTACCTTGTAGGAGACTTCGAGATCAACATGTCCAAGCACGAGTTCAAATCCAAATACGGTGAGCACATGAAACGTGAGGACCTCGTCATCAACAAGTCCAAGAAGGACAACTCCGGCGATCAGATCTACGTCTTCTTCCCGGAGGAGGCCAAGGTCGGCGTCACACCCCTGAAGACTTACATTAACCGCATGAAGTCCGAAAATGTCTTCAGAGCCATTTTTGTCACTCAGACTAACCTTACCCCCTTCGCCAGAACCTTCATCAGCGCAACCTCTTCCCAATTTCACTTGGAGGTTTTTCAGGTTGCCTTCCCTTTCACTTTCTCTGCTTCTTTTTTCTTTAAAAGTTTGATTCAAATTCACCCGGCGTCAACCACCCACTTTCATCTGGGTCTGGTATTCGGGTTTTAGGTTTTTCTTTCCTTCTCTTGTTTGTTTTAATTTATTGGGCTTCTGTCTAAGTAGAATCGATTTTTCTTTTTTTTTCTTTCTTTTGTAAAACAACTTAACACTTTTTAATCACTGAACTCTGCTTATAAGCGTAACGTGTAATGTAATAAACTAAATAACAATGATAGTGATAAATATAATAGTGTTGAAAAACATTAAGGCATAATTATATTGTTATATGCATAACAGTTTTATTTAATTTTGATTTTGTAATGTGAGTTTTATGTTGAAGTATTGTTTCAGGAGGCAGAGCTGCTGGTGAATATTACAGAGCATGTGCTTGTCCCTAAACATCAGCTTCTCACCGATGCTGAGAAGAAAACCTTGCTTGAGAGATACACTGTGAAAGAAACTCAGGTCTGTTTTCGCGTGGTGAAAATGTTTAGCGTGTCTTATTGATTTTTTTTTTGGGATTATATAGTTTCAAACCATTGTTCTTGGTCATCATTAAAATAAGGGCTAGAATGATGAATGATATAATATATTTTTTTCTTGTTTTTGGAAACTCGATTAGAGTGTTTTGTGATTAATCTAGTGGCCGACGGATTCAGTTATATTTTTTCTTAACTTTGGTTAATTTTCAATGTGTTGAATAACCAACTTCATTCTTCCAAAAAAAAATAAACAAAAGAAACCACATAAAATTGAGCAAAGTTAAGTAAATATATGTGAAAAAGTCACTCAATCCTTTCCCCATTCAGTGTTTTACTCAAATTTTTGTCTGAGTTTGATTATAATGTATTTGTTTTCACTTTATTATTATTATTATTATTATTATCCAATAGTGGATTCGTAATATCCTTGATTTTTGCAAGGATTACTTTAAAATTCATATTTAATGTGTTTTTATCGGTTGAGTGTAAGTAAATTAAAAATTAAACGCTAGTTTATTTCTGTGTTTGTTTTGGGTTGCATATCTAGTATTGTTTTTCAAATTTCTGTTTGATGCTGACATTGTGCCTTTTTTTTTGGGGGTGTATCTTAGCTACCTAGGATTCAGGTGACAGATCCTGTAGCAAGATATTATGGATTGAAACGTGGTCAAGTTGTGAAGATTATTCGGCCGAGTGAAACTGCAGGAAGATATGTTACATATAGATTTGTTGTATAGAGATGTGAATTTAGACTATCTGCACTCCTTTTTTTGAACCTCCACGATACTCTCTTTCTCGCATGGTGTTTTAGTTTTGATTTGTTTTTGTCTTGATTCTACATTTCTGTGAACAAATCTAGTTGAAATTGTGCTTTTAAGTTTATCACTTTAATTAGTGATCAATTCTTAGTCAAATCTTCTACTCACAATAATTGAAAGTACTTTTATGGCTTTTAAAAGATAATTTGCACCCTTGCAAGGACAGTTAGGATGATTTTTGTTGTTTTTGTTTTTTCGTCAGAGAAAAATGGTATCAAACACCATACAGCATTGTGAAACCTTTGTCTCTTTCTTTAATCAGCACTTTGGCATGTATTCATACTAAAAAGGTAGCCATACCTGTCAACATTTGCATCACTTCAGAGAAACTATGAATAATAATTCAGCACATGATTTATTTAAAATGCAAGTAAATGAAAATTTTAAAAGAGATAGTATGTTATATGTGAGTTTCTCCATATAACTAAATAAGAATGAAATCGAATTCAAAACTAAAATTTAAAATCGTCTCACCTTTTATGTGATTGATGGTAGAGAGAATAGATAGCAATAAGTTATTGTTCTATAATATGAGATAATTGTTTTAGTTTTTCTTTTGTAGGATAATTTATTTTTTTCTATTTCTAGCAATTAAATTTTCATGGCATCTAATTATGGTGTGTATTCAAACAATTTTGGTTATGCTTTTATTTTCTAGTACACCACAATGGTTTAAACAA
>NC_028351.1:6131579-6133923 GCF_000741045.1 Vigna radiata var. radiata | reverse complement strand
ACAGTAACAACACAGATAAACCTAGTAACTTCATTCTCTTCAATGGTTGTCTTTCAGGTTCTCAACAGATTTAAGGTTCCTTTTATAGATTAAAACAACACTCATATACCGGTCAAAAATGTATGTTAGAATTTAAGAGTATTAGAAATATTTTTCAGATTCATGAAAAATTATAATTATTACATGAAAAAGTTACAACCATTCATCAAGAATTACAATTATTCATAAAAAATTATCATTTAAGAAAAGTTATAAACATTCACTAAGAAAGATAACTAATGAGAATTTAATATCTTTTGGATTTGAAAAAGGAAAAGTTTCTTTTAACAACATTTTTTTAACAATTTTTTGACAAGTGATAGCTTGTGATTGGTTTGTTTTAAATATTATTTAAACATAAATTTAAATTGACCAATAAAATAATAACACATGTCCCGTTGTCAAAAAAATTGTTAAAAAGTGTTGTCAAAATATCATTATCCTTTGAAAAATACTTTATCAACAACTATGTAAAAAGGATCGTGTGATATTAAAAGAAGAGACTGGAGAGATTTTTCTTTATACATTAGGTCATTCACTTAACTGAGAATTTATTCTATTAAATTCTTGTCTGCTCACGTAGCCAGATGACCCATTCGACCGATGGTGCTCATTGGCTTCTCTGCGGGATGCCCTTCACCAATCATGATCAGTCACTGGGTACACCAATTCAGTTCGATTAAAAAAAAAAGAAAATGTTGATTAAGTTTGATATAAAAAAGTTATGCTGACAAAGCCTGATATAAAAAAATTATGTTGATTCAGCTTGATAATGATATATAATTAAATAAGTAAAATTTTTCTGTCCGAGTCATGAAGAATATCAACCGACAACTCAATTTGATGACTCGATTAAAAAAAAAGGGTTAAATAAGTTTTTAGTTTCTGAAGTTTCACTAATTTTTTGTTTTAGTTCCTATATGAAATATTGATAACATTTCATCTTCTTAGTATGAAAACAAGTATTTTTAGTCCCTAAAAACAGATAGCGTTAATTTTTTTTTTTTGATGTGGCTAACGGCATAGTCACGTCTTCTCTTTACATTACCTGATAGGTAGCATTTTTTTTTTTTAATTTGCTAAACCCTAGCCGACGTTACCTCCTCCATAGTTATAACTTATTGACTACATTACTTTTTAGGATATGTTTTATAGTAATGGACAGAGATGTGAAGCTTGGGGATTCAAAGTCCCATTTTTATATTGAAATTGATTGATGCTGTTATGAACAGTAGTGAGTGTGTTATATGGAGCTTTGTTTCTTTTGGTAATGGACCAATAATGTCTTTTGGTAATACAGACGAGAGCAAGTGGAGGTTCATATATTTTGTCATTTCTGGAATGTTGTCGTCCTGAAGTTGGGTGCTTGTTCCTATTTCCTAATTGTCTATTTAGGCTGTTGATGTTGACTTAGATGCAAATCAAGGGATAGAGATGTGCATTTAGAGTTTCCTGCACTCCTTTCTCTGAACTTCGACGATACTTTCTCTCTTTTGTTTTCTCTCACTCTGTTTGGCTCATGGTGTTTCAGTTTTGATTATTTTTGTCTTGATTCTGCATTTCTGTGAACAAATTTAGTTGAAATTGTGCTTTTTAGTTTGTTGCTTTAATAACTGATGATCAATTTTTAGTCAAATCCTTTTCTCACAATAATTGAAAGAACTTTTATGGCTTTTGGAAAATAATTTGCACCCAAATTTATGTTACTGCAAGGACAGTTAGGAAGATTTTTTGTTGTTTTTGTTTTTTCGTTTTAACAATGATTTTGTAGCTGGTTGTATAATGTCCAAATTTGTGTCCCTATGTAACTGCTTGTGCTCGTATTTAAGTTTTCTTTCTCAATAGTATATGGATCAGAAGAGAGAAAAATGGTATCAAACACCATTCAGCATTGTTAAAGCTTTGTTTCTTTCTTTAACCAACACTTTGGCATGTATTCATACTAACAACGTAGCCATGTCTGTCAACATTTGCATAACCTTCATGTAAATAAATGAAAAGTTTAAAAGAGATAAAATGTTATTTGTGAGTTTCTCCATATAACTAAATAAGGATGAAATCGAGTTCAAAACTAAAATTTAAAATCGTCTCACCTTTTATGTGATTGAAGGTAGAGAGAATCAATAGCAATAAGTTATTGTTTTATAATATGAGATAATTGTTTCAGTCTTTTTTTTTTTTTGTAGGATAACTTTTTTTTCTTCTATTTTTAGCAATTAAATTTTCATGGCATCTAATTATGGTGTGTATTCAAACAATTTTGGTTATGCTTTTATTTTCTAGTACACCACAATGGTTTAAACAA
>NC_028351.1:6091676-6129784 GCF_000741045.1 Vigna radiata var. radiata | reverse complement strand
ACAGTAACAACACAGATAAACCTAGTAACTTCATTCTCTTCAATGGTTGTCTTTCAGGTTCTCAACAGATTTAAGGTTCCTTTTATAGATTAAAATAACACTCACATGAAACATATATCGGTCAACCACGTAAAAGATTAAATACACATAAACTAAAAATGCTCTTTTGCTGATCACGTTTTAGTATAATTAATCATTGTTGATTTTTAAATAAACCATGATTGCATTTGGGTAGAAGCAACAACGATCTGTTTTCTTCATCTTTTATAATCAATTAAATATTTCAAACGCCACCCTGTGGAACGCGTACTTATTATTTTTTTTGTCTAATGTTAAAAACAAATGATAAAATAATGGCAATGGACTTTTGAGTCTTCTTAATTCAGCTTGATATAAAAAATTATGTTGATTTAGTTCGACATAAAAAAAATATATTGATTAAGTTTGATATAAAAAAATTATGCTGACTAAGCCGATATAAAAAAATTATGTTGATTCAGCTTGATAATGATATATATATATATATATATATATATATATTTAAATAAGTAAATTTTTTCTGTCCCATGAAGTATATCTAAAAGAACACTTCAATATGGGTTATAAAATCCAACCAAACTCCAATTTATTTTACTTTTTGGGTCACGGGTAAGCCCAAGAAAGCACACGGTCCAAAACAATTGGACTGATTTGGGCTTCAGTAATTGCTATTACTGCCTGCACTTCCATAATTAATAACTCCACTCTCATAGTAATAAGAAAAAACTCGAAACGTTTTTCATTACTACACCCCACCACTAAGGAAGACGAAGAGAGAATGCTGTATGTAGAGAAAAAAGAGGGACTCATTCTGAAAAGTTAATTCCAAAACACATTTTACTTACATGTTTTTTTTTTTAGAAAAATATTGTGACAATTTTTTTATAACACTTTGATATTATTTTAATAATTTATGCTAATGTACTTTAAATCCAAAAAAAGAAATGATACGTATACTTTATTAAAATATTATTAAAAAATATGTATTAACATATCACTCTCTTTTAAAAAATACATTCCAAAATGTATTATATGCGTTCTGAAAAATTTATTTTATAAACTCGATTTGATCAGAAATATATTTGATATAATTCGAAAATTTTATTCCGAGAATTCTGTTCTAGAAATTCAGAAAGATTATTTTGGAAATCTCGGAAACATGAATTCCAGAAGTTTTTTTTTTTTTTTTTAATAATTTTGAAAGGGTGCATGAAGAAGTTGTGGGGTGCAAGAAGTAAAAGCCGATTTCATTTGTATTGGTATATGGTTGATTTTGTTTATTTTGTTTTAAAATTTTCACCTTTGATTCTACTCGAGCGAATTGAAAAAATAAAATAAAAATGAAAGTCTCATCTTAATATTAAATAAAATATATTAAAAATTTTATAAATTACTTTTTTTTTTCAATTGTTTTAAAATTTATTTACGATTTATCGTTGTGGAAGAATTTGAATTTATAAAGATTGAATTATTTGAAATTGAGTAGCTAGGTTGTATGAGAAAGAAAGTTGAGCTAACAATGGATGAGGTACGTAGGGTAGATGATGGAAAACAAGAAAGAAGTCACATCGAAGAAGATCAAAAGGAACAATAATTGGGCAATGGAAATCTCCAAGCTCTCGCGTGATCTTTCTTATATTTCCCTCTAAATTCATTCTTCATCACCAACATCATCTTTTCCTTTGTCAACCCTATGCCGGTGCCGTCCATCATTTTTCCAACATTTTTCACACACTTTCTTCATAAACCCTAAAACAAATCATGAAACCTAATTAACACATTTCTTTTCTATGTTGGGTCCCATGTTTTTGAGGCTTCTATCAACATATTCATCAGCAAGGGATAGAAACAAAGGATGTTTTTGAAGAGATAGGAAAACATGACACTATTTTTATAACACTAGGTGCTTTGCTTCTTGCTTGTCGGTGACCCTCGTTAGATTTTCTTGTGTGCAAGATTTGATATCGTTGATTTCATATATAAATACAGAATTTCTAGTCACGTGTAGTTGTTTTGTCACATCCATGGTAGCTCATTCATATGTGTCTACACACCTTGCTACAAATGGGTTTTAAGTTTCAATTATTCTGATCATCACTATACACACACACGCCTCTCACTATATTTCTCTTCTATATGTATGTTTACACACATATAGTAAAATGTTTCCATCATATTTCAAGTTTCACCGTTGAGATACTTCTATCGAAAGTCTCTATGATAAAAGGTTTTAAGTCACTATATCTCGTTAAAATGAACGATAGTACGAAAAAAAATGTATCGAATGTATCTACTAAGTGTATTTCGTTAAAATGAACGATGGTAAGAAAAATAAAAGTATTCGAATGTCTTTACTAGAGAGGAATATACCAATGTGTTAAAGAGAGTGATTATTAGAATTCTAAGTGTGAGTCATGTTGGATTAGAATAAAAAAGTAGAGCATCATATAAAATTACAGATTTATTAATCTATTATCTTTAAATTTTTGGTAAATGGTGGTATCAATCCTTCATAGAACTTAGTTCAAATTGTATTTTTCCAATCAACTTCTTTTCTGATAATCCTTACATAATAACATGTTAGTGAATTGAATTAATTAGTATATTTATTGTTTTTTTGCCAAATTACATGTTTTAAAAACATTTTATCATATAAAAAATATTTCTCTGACTTTGGTTGAGCGATTTTATTCATTGCAGTCTCACCATTGTTCAAGCAACATGAAAATTAGGCATATATCCCTATAATGAAATAGTATTTTTATATAGGAAAAAGTTCTTTTAACAACACTTTTTTGACAACTTTTTGATAATACATACGTGACAGTTTGTGAGTGGTCTGTTTCAAATATCTTTTAAACGTAAATTCAAACAGACTAATAAAATAGTGACACGTGTCCAGTTGTCAATAAAAAAAAGTTGTTAAAATATCATGATCCTTTTATATATCAATGCGTTATAGCTATAAAAAAATGTACTATCTTAGGTTCTTCTTTGCCTTGAATATCACATACCCTATTTATAGTGCTGCAGTGGTGCAATAATAGATATAGTGTCGCACTCGTATAGCTAGCGTTAGTGATTATACAAAACTTTACCATTTGCAAAGACAAGTGCATTCAACTTTGTGTAACTGAATCTTTATTTATAGGTCCTTTTCCATCCTTTTATAAGGGTTGGAGACAAGTGCATGTGAGTGTGTATTTCTGTGTTTGAAGCGAATACGTGAAAATCTTTTAAGACAATTCGTCCACGTACGAGGAACATAAACATGGGAACCCGTAATCGCAAGAATAACATAAGTATATATGTTTATGAGAAGCTTTGATAATACGTTTATAACATTTTATCTTTCCGAGGTTTTTGTAATGATCCAAACAGATAGAATACTAATTAAGGTGTTGACATTTAAGTGAGGAGATATATATAACAATGGTCATGGATCAGTTCAATTAATGCTGCTAAAAAAGTAGCATATTCAAATGATTAATCATACAAATATTGCATATACATCGAAATATAGCGCATTAGTACGTACCATCATCTTAATTAAGCTAATTAACGAAAATAAAGAAAACTAAGCTTGATTTTCCATGAATTATGAAGTCTTCTAATTAAGGGCTAGCAAATACTACTGTCAGAGCTAGCTAGCACACATTTTATTCAGGAAGGAAGTATAGCATCATGAGCAATCAGCCTTAGATTTTTAAGCAGATTGACTGCTCATGATGTTATATCATTTCCATGAATTTACCTCTTTGCATGCTACCATATATTTATATGTATATGCTGCCCTAATTGTAAACTTGTCCTAACGAAAGCCCCCTCCTAGGGCAGGTGCCCAATAGTCTGCTCCATTGTCACTTCCAACTTGCAGTGTGCATGACACTGGAACCAGACACAATCCTCTACTCCTCAGCCCCTTCTTTTCTTCAGTATCCTAATTAGCCATAGCATGAATGGGTTTAGAATAATTAAAAAATCTGTTATTAAATTACTAGAAATCCTAAAGAACACATTTCAATAGTATAAGAACATTTACCGGTTCTCCAGCTGCTTTCCTTTTCAAGCCGTTCTCATTATTCAGCAGCTGCATCAGAAAGTAAAACACCATGAGAATTTAACAAGCATAATCTTTACAATAAAGCAATGTGATCAAACAAAGCCACTTTGTTTTCTTTTTCTTTTTAAGTTATAAACAATATTATATGTCTGATAAAGCTGGTTACATTTTCTTCTCACATTTAAACAAATGAATGTAATTAAGGTGTTGTTAATTGATCCAATGGAAAAAGCATATATATATATATATACCTGACCAGGGTCTTCAGGGAATATACAATTCTTCTCTCCTTGAACCTAAAATTAAATAATTACAATCATCACTCAATAAGTGTCACATAATTACTCGTTAATTAGTACACTCGTGCAGCAGAAAGAGATATAGAAAGAGAGAGAAGACAGTGAAAGTGATTATTCTTCTTGCTTTGGACGTGAAAAATGGCTTTATAATTCTTTCCTCATCTTAAAATCTGTCACTTTAGAATATTAAAACATATCTTAATAAAGGTATCATCATAACTTGTGTAATTAGCATACATTCATCATTATAAAAGACAAACAACATGAGACAAGGTAAATTTTATTTAGACAATTTAAATTAAGTAAAACAATTAGATTAAAGGTAACACAAAAAGAATAAAAAAAATTACTGTCATATTTTAAAACCAGAAATGAGATTATGCTATTTCTTACAGAATTCTGCTGCCTCCCACTCACTGGTCCACCGCTCAAGTATGGTAAGCTAAGGGCCTGCATCAAAGGATGGGGGAAAAAGTGAGCATATTTACAACTTTAATAATAATGAAACTTTTTGTGTTGGAATAATACAAATATGAAAACTTATATTAAATATTATCGTGTGACGTTTTTGTAATAATTTCTGTAATATATTAATATGAGTAGTGCATGCACTTGTCTCTCTTTTTATTATATGCATTGGATCAATTTCAATATGTTGCAATGTGAAATGAAGCTTTAACAGCGTGCAGCGTGCATCAGAGGCTCGTGGTTGTTTGGGAAAGTAAAGAGTGGAGAAGAAACATCACCTCAATTTGACTCTGAAGGAATCTGATATACCCAATAGCTTCTAACAAGACAGAGGCTGTGTCAGTCTGCAAAAGTGAAATATGCCACACACATACACACACCAGCGTTATTCCCAGTCGTAATTATATATTATATAGGTTATAAACCAACCTTTTCTTTTCTTCTCTAAAATATCATGTTCAAAAAAGCAAAGGAAGAAAGAGAACCAGAGAATGAAAAAATTATGACGGCAAAAGGTGTCAATTCCAGTGTTCTTAAACATGTGGATGGGTAAACTTTTATTATTGGATCTTTCTATATAAAGAATGTTGATGCTGTTTTTAACCCGGACGTACAGCTCTAGTTAATTTAATTCACGTACATTTAGTTTAATATAAGAATTTTTTAGTGACATTTTCATGTATCAGCACACTGATATATAATTTAGATTAGTGGGGACCATTACAGTCTTGGACTATGTGATAATTTATTTTTACTGTGTTAAAGAGAAAATCATAATAATTTTAGACAAGTTAATGGTTTTCTTTTTCTTTGAAAAAGAAAGTATGGTGGGTGAAATTTGATTTGAATAAGTTTGGTTCTTATTACCTTCCCAAATGGGGAAACGAGCTGATGAAGAGCTGTAATTCTGTCGCCTAACTTCTCCTTTCTAACCTGAAATTGAGAAGAGGAAGTCATATAAATATGTCGTACATGGGCACATGCTAAAAATTTGGTTATATTTTGTTGTTTCATTTGGCTGTGTTCGATTCTCATTCTGAGATGGTAAAATGACGATGAAGCAAGAGAAAAAAGAATAATCATGATTGAGAAATAGACAAGAAAGAAAGACAACAGTTACACCCCACATGTGTTTGTATGCCTGAAAGAGAGTAGGGGTTGGAAGTTTCTGCCTGGTAGTTTGCATTTTACCTTGAATGTAGCCTGTGTTGTAGCAGAGGGTTGAACCCTAGCTTTCTTCAGTGCCCCACCAGCTGCAGTGCTATTGCACTTAGATAAACAAAGAGGTTTTGATTAGATTCAAATTTAAACAACAGAACGCAGCAGAATGAGAATCTGTGTACTGATTTGTTACTTTATTAATTGATGCAAAAAACATTGGTAAAGTATATGTGTACTATGTCACTCGTTTTGTTTGAAAGAAGATTAGAGAATAATATCGAAGTGATTAATCATGTTTTTGATCTACAACCTGTGGAAAGACAGGGAAAGATCTTGCCTTTAGATTATGTAAAAAAAAAAAAAATGGTTGTTTAAATGCTCTAAAATAAGAAAGCTTTTTTCTGGCAAAATTTAGTAAAGTTCGATGAAAAGTTTGTTTGTGCATCTCATTGACCAAGAAGGAAAGAAAAAGGTAATAATGAAATAAGAAGATTGTAGATTCTCATCAATCAATGAAGGAATCTCAACGGAGAGAGCTGTGTATGAAATCTAATATGTTCCTTACCTCAGAAGCTCGATCTGGTGGAGGAAGCCTTGCATCTGTGCTACTACTGTTAGAGAAATCTAACATGTTGCTACTGAAACTCGTGGCACAGGATTTCGGAGACCAGGATGGCTTTGATGACTGAAGCTCTTCGTTTCCATGGCCGTATACATAGCTGTTAACTGAATTTTCTTGTTTAACATCAACAAGAGAAGCGTTTGGAGGCTGACCTAGCATTTGATCCTCCCAGTTCTCCAACTTCTTTGTCTGAAACTGGCCCATCCCAACCTTACCTTGTTCATCCACCACCCCACTCCTATAAACAACAAAAAAATTAGATTTTGATCATTCCTAAACAAACCCAGATGTTCCATGTACCAAATATCGCCATGCAAGCATGTTATATACTAGTTTAGAAAGAAAGAATACATGAGTAGCTGGCTCCATGACTCAGGAAGGTCTTGATTTTCATTCCAAGAAGGAAAAGGGAGAGAAGTGGGAGCATAAGGGATGGGAAAGTTAGAAGGAGATGAGAAGAAAGGAGGAGCTTGTGGAGGCATGGTATTGATATTGATGTTCCACCAGTTAGGGTTTCCAGCAGCCATCATTTGTTGCACTGGTGAGCTCTGAAGAACAGCTCTATGCATGCCTTCTTGCTTCTGAGAAAATTTTCAGCTGTTTGCAAAAGAAAAAAGATATGTGTGATGCCTTCTTTCTGTGTGATGTTTCTCTTTCCCTATTTCTTTGCTTTGTGGTGTCCCTTTGTAGAAATTTTTTGATAGGTCCTTCAAGGGTTGATTAAGTAGGGGGAATTACACCACTGCTATTGGGTTTTTTCAAGGAATTAATTTGAATAATTATGGAGTTTTCAGAACCTTTGTCTTTGCTTACTCTCTTTTCTTGCCTTTCTTTATTGCTTTTCTTTTCTTTCTCACTTTCGTGTTATTTCTTTTCTTTCTTTGCTTTTCTATTTCCCCCGCTTGCTTTTGCTTTATCTTAAAGTGGGACAGAAAAAGGTGGTAGGAATTCCCATAATTATAAAATTCCAAAAATATAAACATATATATATATTACATATAACAAGAAAAATATCACTCTTGAGAACATTTTCCCCTATGATATCTACCAACGTGGCGCACTAGAAAGGCCTAAAACACTACAATGGACAATTTAAACAAGAACCTCTAAAAATTTTGACTTCTACAAGCTAAAGACTCATCTTATTTGTGCTTGACTGAAAAATCATTACTCATTCCATTAAGTATTATTAAATAAATGGATTTAGTGTGTGTCATATTGGGATGATGAATTGCAAGTTATGTTCATATTTTATAGTGTATGCTTCCTCTAAAACTGTTTTCTTTTTCTACTTTTCTACAACGTGATGTATCTCAATGAGGTGTTGACCTGCTTTTTAAATTCAATTCTTATAGTTCGTTAATTTTAACCTTGTATGATTGATGAAATAATACTAAGGTTTAATAATTGTTTTTGCACCTCATTTAGACATAGATCCTTAATCATAAATCATAATCAACCTTCTAGCAATGAAGCATTCAATTCGATTGAGTCAACCAAGAGTTTAGAACAGTCAACAGTCTTGTGTTGTACACTCTCATCCACTTTAGGATTATAAAAAAAAAAAAAAAACTTTAGAGAGTAAACACTCAGACTTTAGAGAATAAATCAAGAAGTTTGAAATATGTTTGGTTTAAGTAATTAATTAGGAAAAAAAACTATGTTAATGTATATGGTAATTACACGAGTCGTATTTAAATTATCTTCAAAATTTAGTTATTAATTTTTTTATTGAGTACAAAATTGTAATGTTTAATGTGTTTGGCTACACGATATTTCGCATATTAAATATGATTTTGAAAAGCTAATGATTATAGTTTTATGCTCTTTCAATGTGTTTCTTAATTTCTTAACATGTTTCTACATGATCGATATGAATGAGTATGTAAACACAAACTAAACATAGCATTTTGTTTTTCGCTAATATTAAACTATATATGAATATAAACTATTTTGCATTCTCAATAATTTGAGATTTCTTTTAAATTTATTTTATTATTAATGTATTTTAACTAATTTCTTTTACAATATGTGAGTGTGTGTGAAGTTAACTTAACTATCAATTTCATTCACCTGTAATTATCTTTCTCTTGCTTTTTAATTTTTCCACACATTGTCGTTTGATAGTATATCTAACGCATGCTATTGAAGATTTTGCATATAGTTGGTTTAATGATGTAAATATATATTTTAAAAATATGTTTTTGTTTTTATATTAGTTTTTTTTTTCTAATGTATTGTATTGTACATTTTAAGTGGAGCAAATGAGTTTAATGTTAATTCATAAATATTTTTATTTTTTAAAATCGATCAATTATCTTAAAATGCCTTATTTAAGAAAATGTATACACTAAAAAATAATCTATTGTTTTAAGCGTATAATAGATTGTTTTAATCATATAATTAATTATTTATTAAAAAATAATTAATTATTTATTTTGTTAAATCATTTATACATATAATTGATTGGTCAATAATGAAAGTTTATGTTTATTTGATAATGAAAATGACAAATAAATTTGTCCTCATGAATATTCTCTTAATCTTCTAATTTTGACGTGAATCCTTATGAATATAAATGATATTTGATTTTTTAAATTATAGATGAAAATATAGAAGAGTAGTTGACTATGTCTGTATACTTGTATCAATTCTCATCTTTATTTTTATTCATGTTTCCATTTTAAATTACTAAAACACTTTTAATTTGTTAAACAATCTAGTATTAACTTTTTTGATCATTACTTGAGTAACTTATTTTTAAAATACACATTCATATATATATATATATATATATATATATATATATATATATATATATATATATATATATATATATATTCAAGTAAAAAGTACGAGAAAAAGATAAAAAAAAATCAATAAAAATAAAAAAATTCAAGAATTGTTGAATTAATTGTGTTGATATATATTTGGTTTATATACTTTGTACTTTTGTTCAAGAATTGGCATTATCGAATATTATTTGTAATAAACATGTTTGTGAAGTATTGTTTTGCAAGAGTAACATACCAACTCTTTAAGTTGATTGGGTTAAAAATAAATTTAAATTTGAAAACAATCAAACTATAACATCAAATTCTCTAAAATTATATTTTTTATTCACCCCTTTCATTTTGTATAGGTTACCCAATTGATTCATTTATATATATATATATATTTTTTATTGTTGATAGAAAAATTAATTTGATGATATTAATGCATTGGAAAATCCATATATAAGTCAATTAAAATCTCTTGGTTAACGATTCCTTCATCGACTAATGAAACACCACTTAGTAATGTTCGTTTTTGAAGAGAAATATGCTCTTAATTGTAAACTAACTTCAAACACGCGTATAAACATTTGTCGATATGCTGACTAAAACAACTAAAGAATTTCTCACAATATACAAATTTAGAAAAAAAAAATATTTATTCACTATTTTTCATTTTTGAACCTGTATATTTCTTAAAATTAATGTACATTTTAAAAACTAAAACTACACAAATAATTCTAATTTAATATTCACAAAAACAGTTAAATAATACGAAGATAATATTATCAGACAAGATGAGGGTTCCAATATGAAACTCTACTACATAGAGGAGGAACAACTTGAACTTACATCACACACACCAAAGAGGTCAATGTCTATGTTTGTTTCTCCAAGAAAATAGTTCCCAGTTTCCATAAATTTAAAACTGTTACCAAAAACTTTAAGACATTCTTTTTGGGTATCCCAATTAAATCTCCTACCCAAATGAGCTAAAGGAAAATCCACCAAACATGATTATAACTTTATGAGGTGTTTTTATATTTGATTGTAACATTTCATTTTTTATTTTAGATTTATTTAATGATCTTATAATTATTCTTTTCATTTCATATCTACTCTATTTTAATTTTCAAAATTTTTTAAATTATTGATGTTTAATCAATTTAAAGTGTCCTTATAATCAACTTTATCAGTTATAAAATTACTGCAATAGCAACTGCAAGTAATGAGATATTACAAGAAATTATTTTAATACAAATAAAGTAACATTGTATATTTATTAAATGTTGGTTGATCTATTTGTCTTAATGTAAATGACAATAAATATGAAAGAAAGGTAAAATATTTTGTAAACTTATCTTAAGTAATAATAATAATAATCGATATTAAAAGTGAAAATATTTGAAGAGTAGTTTTTAGCTTAAAAAACGAGTAAGCTTTTTCCCTGTATAATGTATTTTCTTTATTGTTCTACAAACTAAAATAGAGAAAACATCGAATTTATAAATTTAATTACATTTTCTAATTTGGATATTATCTTCTAAAGTGAACAAAAAAAATAGTAATTAACTAATACGGGCAAATAAACATTTAATCCGATTTAATTATATATATTAAAAGAATAAGATGTTCTATATACATAAGTAAATACGATTTAAGAAGTAGTTGCATAGTTTATTCTAATAAAAATTAAGGATTGGTTATATAATTTGTTTAACTTCTTTTTATTAGTCAGGTAACCGTAATTAACGTATTGAAAGTATTAATTAAACTATTTATTAATTAGACCATAAGTTGTAAATTCCAGTTAACAGTGACATCCTTGAACAACCAAGAACATAATTTAAAATCTGATAGTGATAGTCATTTGTGTGTCGTATATTTAATTGTAACGTCTAAGCTACGTTCGTGGAAACTTTAAACATAGATCAAATCAATGTATTAAAAAATTGTTATTCGTATTTGGATATTGAAAAAGTGAGATAGAAAGTCACGAGTATAGATTTTTCCTTCGTCATGGTTGAATATTTGGTAGAAATAAAAAGGTTTAATAACCAATTTTGTCCTCAGTTTCGTTGACAAATCTCAATTTAGTCCCTCGTTTTAAAAGTAAATGAAATGGGTCCTTACTTTCAAAATTGTGAGTCAAATTAGTCCCTTCTGTCAAACAGAAACAAACAACCTTAAGGGCTTGATGATTTGGCAGAAGAAATATTATTTTATAGATATATCTATAAAATAATATCTCTTATGCTAAATCATTAAACCCTTAAGACCATCTGATTCTGTTTAACAAAAGGGACTAATTTGACTCAAAATTTTGAAAGTGATCTATAAAATAATATCTCTTATGCTAAATCATTAAACTCTTAAGACCATTTGATTCTGTTTAACAAAAGGGACTAATTTGACTCAAAATTTTGAGAGTGAGGATTCATTTCAAACACTTTTAAAACGAAAGACTAAATTAAGATTTGTCAACGAAACTGGGGACAAAATTGGCTATTAAGCCAAATAAAAACTATTTACATATGCCTGGGACTTATAGTTTCAATGAACATTCTTAATCTCAGATACAACAAAAAAGGAAATCAATGATGAACAAAAACCAATGGTGAAATTATTCCTTTGGCATCACAAAGGAATTACAATAATATTATTGTCGTGTTCAACATTAATTCCACAGGCAAACATTCCCTCGTACCGCATTTTGATGTCAAAAAAAACAAAGAAACCCTTAAATTTCGAGCTAATTTACAGTGTCGTGACAGAGATTATGGGGAACAATTTATAAATTATGGTTTTCTCCATTCATGTTCATATTCAGAATTCAGATATACGAAGTGTCAAAAAAGGTGGGTAGAAGAGTAGAGTAGCTGAGAATGGTGTTGTCTAGACCTTAATGCCCATATCTTTGTCGGAAGCTGTGTGTCTTTTGTAGCAGACGCACCCATATTTTCTTATTTTATTTTTGCTTCATGTCTTCTAGAGAAACAAACAACGTCAACAACAATTCCTTCTTTGTCCTCATCTTATTTGTCATATATTCCTCTCTTTCAATCTTGTTTTGCTATTAATTTTTAATATACAATTACAAATTGATTCCTGATCAATATTTCTTCACATGTGTTTATGATATGGTCTTTTTAGAAACATTCTCTTTAAATTACATAACTTAAAACATTATATGTGAACTTAAAACATGTTGTTCTCAATTATTCGTCATTAAAATTATAGTAAGAAATATATATATTAAACTAAAATATGAGCCTTTTCATAATAGTAAAAGTATTTTATTATTCATTGTCAAGAATATGAGCTATGATCCACATCTAATGTATGATATAGTATGCACTTTCAAAACTTCTTTTGTTGATTAATTAAAGTGTACTAATATGATCCAAAGTTGAATGAGTGCAATATTAAACATCTTATTTATGTGGATGATTTCAAAGACATCTTGCATGGTTATATACCAATAGTTGCACAACAATTTATTTTCTTTCTGTGTTTTTCTTTTTGTAATTTCACTACTCGGGATGTACCATTATTCTTTGGTATGTGTATCTTTATTACATGAAGTAATTTTGTATTACCATTTTCAAAACCTTTTGATTGCTTTTCTTGTTTCATTGTTATCACAAATCAAAAATCATATTTTCTATTTCGAATGTTTTTAAAATAGAAAATATGTTTTTTAATACAAATACTCAATTTCGATTGCATTCTACTCATACAAAGAACTAATTTAAAATATTTTTATTTAATTAATAAAAAAATTTCATCTCAATATAAACACATTAATAACTATATATTGAACATAGCATGCAGTTTGCTGTCCTCAAATAATAAATATAAAGAGAATACCCTCTCTCTTTTTTTCTCCAAAATTTACATTAAAAAAATAAAAGACTTTCTCATTGGATTCCTCTTAAGAGATGGATTAGAATGAAGTTAAAAAAATCTGATTATTATTCCCCTTGATGATCCCAATAAGGCTTATTTACCAACTAAACAAACTTGGCTTTTTATGGCAGAAAAGCTAGACATAGCTCTCTTCCTACTTTCCTTTCATAATTTAAAGGACAACCCTAGCATCATTTCTCCCCTTTCTCAAGGGGGCACCAAAAAGCAAAGCTATGAATGGTATTCAACTTGCTTATCTTCTTATGTAAGAAAAACAAAAGAAAAGCACGCCTGTGTTCCTTCTTTCACTTCATTTTTCTTGTGATTTCCTGATATGAGATCCACTACTCATCGATATCCAGCTACTTTAACTTTTTATGGCTCAAATTTTGAACCTCTTAGTGTTGCAGCTAAAGTTAATTAATCAAGTTTAACATATGAATGCATAACATGTTAGGTCTATCTAGAATAATGTTAACGAGAGAGACATAACATCAATAATGTTAAGAAGTCGATTTTAAAAACATAATTTCACAAAATCGACTTGTAAAGTATGATTTGCACTCATTTATATATTCTAAATTGACTTGATTTCTGGTCGATGTGAAACTTCCAATAAATAAAATCTAAACCTAACCACATAATGAATTGACACTACTCTTTACCAAAAATCTTAAAGCGATAGATTAAGGAATCTTCAACCTTATATATATAATACTCTACTTTTTCATTTTAATCTAATGTTAAACTTAGACTCAGACTTAAAATTTTAATAGATACATTAATTTCGTTTGCAAATCATTATATGTAACTTGATTAACAGATATAAAAGTGCATAATGTTTCTTTTATCCATATATGCCTTTGGGTGCATGCACACTTTTTCTTTTTATTTCCAAACAAAGTTCCTACGCCAGTTGCATTGATGATTAAAAGTTGACCAGTTTAAAAAGTTAAGCTTTTCTTTACTTTGGATTCAGTTTTTTGCACGCATGTTTGTTTTCTAATTTACACGTATTTCCTAACTAGCTAATTGACTGTGACAACAAAGATAAGTCATTAATTTTTTAATCAGAAATGAAGCAATCAATCTTTATCTTTTCTGCTATCTGGATAGCAGTAGATGGATTCAAAATAGTGTGGCAAGAGTCTCCTTCATACATTAGAAAATAAGACTGTATATGTAAAATGCTAACATGTTACCTATCTATCATTCATGCAATAAATGGCCACACTTTCTCACATTTCCCTTTTTTAACGCATGGATTAATCATTTTGAGATTAAAAGAAAATATTTAAATTAATTAAATTTAGTTTTGATGTATAATTTTCGTATAAAGTTATTCAAATTCATTCTCAACATGTCAAAAACAGCATGATTTCTTTCGTTGACTAATTTTAGAGACGCAAAATAATTAATTATTCAGTAACTGATGTTATTGATGTAGATATAAGTGCATACTTCATATATGACATCACTTATATATAATTCAAAATCTTAGTATAATAATTTTATGGATGTTTATTTTTATAGTTCTTAATTTTTGCACTTTTACTTAATTTTAAATTTATACTCATACTTAATTTTTATAACATAAATAAATAAGTTATATGACATAATTATATTTTACTTAGTCATCTCTAACTTATATCTTTATGCAAAAAATGTTAAAAACAATGACAAAATTAAGATCAAGATTATGTTATCACTAGTATAGTGAAGAGTTACAACAATAATTATTTTCGACATTTAACAACGATTTTTGAACCGAGGTATATTCAGACGAGTTAAAATAAAGAGAATTTTGGTCTCGGCTAACAATCGAAATAAAAAAGGTCATGATTTTTTCTCGATTCAAAATAATCGAAACAGTAAACCCAAAAAAAATTAAAAAAATTGGATTTTTGGCAATAATTCTCTTCGAAACCACAATCATATATCCTTAAAAAAATTGTCATAGATTTTTAAAGAATTATAATATTTGCTCCAGTTGGCCGAGTTGACCATATCATGTATCGATTTGGAGTAGAAAAAAAAATTTCAACACTTAGATAACCCGCATAGCCTGATCTTCCTTCTATATTTTAAAAAAAATCTTTCTATTTTTTGTCAATTTATTTTGTTTTTATTTTAAATTTGCAAAAATATTTCTAATCCAAAATCTTAATATAAGAACTCTTAACTTTCTTACTTTTATTTGATATTAAACTTAGACTCACACTTAATTTTTAAAACAAATAAATAAAAGTTATATGACATAATTATATTTTAATTAATCATCTCTAATTTATGTTTATATGACAAAAAAGTATTAAAAGCAATGAATTCATAAAAAAATTAAGATCAAACCTATGTTATGTCTCTATTAAGATATGTTATTATCTATAGAAAAATTTAAGTAATGATACTTGTAATATCGTATTTTATAATTAAAGGAAAAAAAATAAGATTTTATAATTATAATGTGAGAGTGTAACTTAATTAATCATATATATAAAGAAACAACTTTAAAAGAATAAAATGGTATTTATTACTATTATATACTTTATTTTGACTGTATAATTGAACAAATGTGTAATCGATCTCAAATATAATCATTTTCACATTATGAACTCGACATCCTAAACATAAAAATTATAGGACCGAACATTTACAAGAAAGGTGCACATAAAGAGTAATAATGACAATAATATAAATTGATTTTAAATGAACGTAAAAATTTATAAGGGACAAAGAGATAATAAATTGATTTTAATGAGATTATGTATTTACAAAAAAGTTATAGACTACTTTTTGCCAAACAAAAAAATGGAGTTTCCCATTATCTGAAAAAATAATGGCTTGGGATAACAAATAACTTAATCGTTTTAATAATTGTCTCTATGGTATAAGCTCTTGTATATCATTTTAGAATGTTGATGAAGACGTGTTTCTAACAGTTACAGAATTAGTATAATACTGTGATGTTTGCTAATATTCAGCAACTTCAATTCAAACATATCACTTTCACATCTTATATGTTTTTGTTATGGAGTCATCACTCTCCATGAGAGAACTCTAATTCGTAATAGAAAACTAGAAAAATATCATAAATTTATTATATTAAAGTTTTGGATTAAAAATAATATGCTAGAAAAACTTTGTTTAAAGATTTATTGACGTTAAATCTCTTTAACGATAAAAGTTTCATATTAGATAAAAATATATGAAAAAGTTAATTATTTATTATTATGTTAAGAAGTGAATTTAAAGTTTAACTCAATCTTATAAAATTTAATTGTAAGATGAGGTTTGTATTCACTTATATATTATCATGTTAAAAAACATATTTTAGATCTAACTTATTTTACAAAACGATTTTATAAAATGAGATTTATATTTACTTAATGTACTACAAAATTAGTCTTATTACTTGTCGATACGAGACTAGGTATATACATATCGAGCGTGAGCTCTATCCTATTGGTCAAAGAAGCTTTTCGGATGGTATGCCTCTAGGAATTTCTGGTAGTTTCAATTTTATGATTGTATTTCAGGCTAAGCATAATACCATATTAGAAGTGGACTTTAAACCTAACTCAATCCCACAAAACCGGCTTCTAGGATGAGGTTTAATCCACTTATATACACTTAAATGACCTCATATTTTATGTGACGTAAAATATTTGGAAAAATAACATAAGGAAATTGCATTTTATAACTAAAATAGAATTGCACTTTATGATGAATGTTGGATTGATTGGTTTTTCCAAGGGTACGCAAAGGAAGGATGATTTGGTAGAAAAGTTAAGAAGAAATGGAATGACATCATCCTAAAAACTTTGATGGTATGAAAAGGCTTAACAACATAAAAGATTATGGTTTATGACGTAAAATACATAATTTAGGAATTGATTTCATGGGAGGGGAAATATCAACGTCTACTTTATTTTTGTGGAGTTGAAATGATAGGAAGAAAGATAAGAGATGGAAGAGAAAATATGATAAAGAATGAAAGGCCATAGCATATGAGAGTTGATATCTCTATCAGAAGATCAAAAATCGAAAAGAAAAATTGTCACAGGTGGTTTAGGAAAATGATACTTTGGCAAGATGAACATGAACATGAACATGAACTTTTGACAAAACTTATTATTATTGTTGTTGTTGGCTATGCGTGCACGCATTTCTAGGTTTCAATCAGTCTTATCCAGATATGGTTTTTGTTTTATTTTATGTGCCAATCATTCCCAACCTATACCAATTTGCTAGGATACAATTTCATTCAAATCAATTTCCATAATTTACTTTCACTAACCAATATATACACAAAAATATTAGGAGCTTTCTTAGCAATTCTAGGTCATATATATAGAAATTAGTATAATTTCAATTTGTTAAAATGATCAAATTAAATTTATTAAAATTTAAGAAAAATAACTGACAAGGGTTATGTAAAGGCTACACATTTATTAATTTTTATTCATTTTTTTCCATGTCCTATAAAAAAAAAAAAAACTTAAGGTGATGTAAAAAAAGAAAATCAGAGACCAATTAAGATAGATTATTAATGTTTTTCATTACCCAAGTATACCCTTTAGTTTTCTATTCTAAAAGAAATTGGAACCTACTTTATTTAGAAAGAGTTTATCTACTTTATTTAAAAATGATTTATTATTCATTATTTTGTTAAGAGTTTTAATCATACATGTTAACTCTATGCTGATGATAATATTGCCATTTGAAAAAAATTGTAATATAACTTATTATATTTTTCATATATCAGGTATCATCAATTTTCATTTTTATTCTAATTGTAAATACATCAACTTCACAAAATAAAAGGCATAATTCTGTTTTGGTTTTATCACTATCAATTCTTTAACGGTATAATTAACAAATATGACTAAAATTTAAGTAGACTTTTCTCTGTATAAAAACTTCATAATATTTAGTTATTATACTAAAGACGAAAATAAACATTGCATGTTGTATTTTACCCTAAAATTAACAAAAGTTTAAATTAATAAAAAAAATAAGTCATGTCAATTTTTAAATATTATACTAAATAATTTTCTTTTTATTTTAAAATATATAAAAAAAACCATTTTAAAAATCACTGGTTCGAACCAATAATATTTCACTAGCTTTATTGTACAATAATCTCAACAGGATTTCATTATATTTATATATAAATCTCATATATTTATACAAATATCTGTCATATTCACTTGAATCAGTAATGTGGAATAATTGAATGAAATTTCAAAGAAGGATCATGTGAAGAAATGAATTACAAAGTGATGTAACGGCTTAATAAACAATTTCACTTAACATTATTTAATAGAAATAAATGAAATATTTTTTAATATTAAAAAGTTTGATGTGAGGCTAGAAAGTGAGAAAATGAACCACTTTCAATTATTTTAATCACATTTAAAATTATACATACTTTCCGGCCTCTGGGTTTGTAATAAAAAAAGAAAAAGAAAAAGTAGAATTAGTTTCCAAATTATATATAAGAAGACAAAATTAACAAATATTATATTCCATCAAATATGATGATGTCATATGTGAAGAATGTGGGAATTATATATAAAGAAAAATATTAGAGAAGTGACAATCATATTTCCCACTGACAACGATTTCTAGGTTTTGTTTATAACTCACTTAGATATGTCTCTTTTTCTTGTCCCTCTCGATATTTTTAATTCAAAATTAATTAAATGTTAGGTTTAGTTATAATGTTTATCTTATATTTTACAAAATCTATATATTTTTTTTGGTAAATATGTTTTTGTTTCCCAACTAGTAAAAATTGAAATTAGTCTCTCTTAGAAATTTTGGACCAATTTAGTTTTCAATCTTTAGTAGGACGTAGATTTATTTTTTTTAACCCAATTTTGTTAACTTTATTTGATGTTTCAAACATTTTCTCAATTAACATTGAAACAAAAATGTGTCAAACAATGTAAACAACTCAAATACTATCATGAAACACACTTGAAACATCAAATAAACCTAACAAAATTTAGTTAAAAAGACTAATTCATACATTTCTAAAGTTGAAAGACTGAATTAAATCAAAGTTTTGAAGAGAGACTAATTCTAATTTTCAGGACCAAAAACATATTTAATCTTTTTTTTTTCACAAGTTTAGTTTTTTTTATTATATGTAATTTGGTCTATAATTTTCTTTTGTCTAATTTTAATCTTTTTTTGTTATGCGTAACTTATTTAATTTTTATTTTAAAAAATATATTGAAATACAAACACATAAAGTAAAGAGGTATATACTAAAATACATTAAAAGAATGAAAAATTATAACAACATCCTAGTGACTATTTTTGGATAGAATGAAATATTCTTTTTCATTTTTCTCTCATTTTCTTTTCATGAGGAGATGATACAAAAGCACTCTCACCTAACAAATATTATTGATACTCCCCACATACAATAATTCTTTCCCTTATATATACTTTATTTTTCTCAACACTCACATCACTTTCTTTTTGTTTATTTATACAACACACTACTCAAGATACTCAACAAAATCCAACACCCTCACATTAAAAGCTTTCTTTATTCTCATTCTCATTCATTTTACAAACAAATATGATCATCAAGAACACAACTTAATTCTTCACTCACAATCTCAAATTTCTTTTAAACCAATATATAAAAATGTTATTGATAATAACAAGTTAATATACACAAAAAGAATCTCATTAAAAAAATAAAATTTAATTATTTTAAACATTATTTTTATAAGTATTGAGGATTTCAAATTGACTAAAGATAAAACAAGTTTACGTTATAAAAATATATTCAAATTTCATTTTACAAAGTGATTATATAAAATTGAGTTAGATTTTAAAACAAATTTGTTAACATAATATATTAAAGTCATGAATTAAAGTCTATTATAATAAGATTTGTTATTTGTTTGTCTTATTGTGTCACCCACTATAAGAAAATTTATTATTTGTTGGATTTATAGTACCAGACGCTATAAATTATCTATTAGTATTACATTTAATATGTATATGTTTTGACATAAGAAAGGGATTGTGCTAGTTTATATAAGATAAACGAAGGTAAATCTCATCTTATAAATTGATTTTGTAAAATTAAATTAAATTTAAAATATATATTTTTTAAATAAAAATAATTTAAATTATAATTTATAATATTAATAAATATAAAAATAAAAACGATAAAAAAAGATAAAAAATAAAATAAAAAAGATGGGTAAATTTAAAAAAGAAAATCTATTTCACTCTCTTGCACCAAACATAACTAGCTATTTTTATATTGTTGAAATAAAATAAAAGTGATTATGAGAAACTATGGGAGGGTATGTGGTCCCTAAATCGGGACTATTGTCCTTAAAAGAGTTGTATACAAACAGAACTCTTTTTTCCATTTCTGACACTGATTTCATTCAAATTTTTGGTCTCTCTCTTCTTCCTATTACTAGAGTAGTGGGCCCCACTTTCCTTCACTTTCTATAAAGCAAAAAAGCCTCACCGACCCCTCTCCCCCTAAAATCAATAATGGACCCACTTTCTAATTATTTCACATACTTCTTTCATTTTTTACTCTTTAAATTAAAATTTTATTTTTATAATAACACGTCATTATTATGTCATTCTTATCTCATACATCACCCCACATTTTCTTATCAACTTATTTACTTATTTTAATTATTAACATTATTATTTACCATCTTCATAAAAATAAAACGTCGATACAAAATGTTTAAGGATAATATATATATATATATATATATATATATATATATATATATATATATATATATATATATATATATTAAATACATAGAGTTAAATATGTTTTTAGTCCCTATACTATGAGGCAATTTTGGTTTTAGTCCATTTTTAAACTATGGTACAATTTAATTCTTCAACTTCAAATAACTTTGGTTTTAGTCCTTTTTACTAAATTTTTTTAATTTTATTTATTGTTTCAAGCACGTTTTATTACAACATTTGGATTGTTTACGCTGTTTGACACATTTTTACTTCAATGTTAACTAAGAAACGCGTTTGAAACAACAGATAAACTTAACAAAATTTGATAAAAAGGACTAAAACCAGAGTTTTCTAAAATTGAAGAACTAAATTATAGCATAATTTGAAAATGGACTAAAACTAAAATTGTCTCAAAGTATGGGACTAAAAACATATTTAACCCTAAGTGCATAATAGATTAACATAATAGACGTATTTACAGTATTTACTTTTAATATATACTTTTTTTTTTCAGATGACAGAAAAACAAATATCATTAAAAAAATCCTCAATTAAATTTAAAGAAAAAATAATTAGTCATTATTAATATTTAAAATAGTTTCTACACACAGCTCTTGTCGCAATGGAAATTATGACCTATACTTTTAATCAAATTCGACATTATTTAGTAGAAAAGTAAATACCAATTTAATTAGCAACATCAGCCAGAGAATCAATGATACTATTCACTATATGTGGTAAAACTAGGTGAAAAGATAATTGAAAAGTGAAAAGTTAGTCAAAATACTTAAAAAAAAAGAAGGTTGAATTAGTGTTTCACAAAACTAATTTATCAATTAGTTGAAAGTCGTAAAATGAAAAGTAAAAATATGTTTGATTTTATTGAATCAAATCGTATAAAATTAGATAATTACGTATTAACAATAATTAGAAATTTATATTTTTAACTGATTTCAATTTTTTTTATATAAATTAAGCTTCAGGTAATGTTTGTGTAAACATTTAATTTTCAATATAATTTAAAATAGTTACCATTTTACAATAAACTAAATCAATATTTATTAAAGATAAAAAAAATAATTGAATAATTAAAACAGTAAGAAAGATGCATTTTTTTCTCTCACTAATTTATGGTTATTTTAACAATTAGTTTCATGTTCAATATATTTTATTTTTATATTTTAAAATCATCACGTTTAATTAAGTCTTTAGTATAACACTACCATATATTCATTGGGTTCGTAATGAAAATGAAAAAAAATATGATGAATAAAATGTAAAAATAAGTATAATTCACAACATGATAAAAACATGTAATATTAAGTTTATTGCAAGTTAAATTTGTAGACAATCCTCCACACTTTCCTATTTCACAATATAGTATGTCAAATTTAATATTAATTAGCTTCTAGCAATTAGGAATGGAAATGAAACACCATCATGAGTTTGACTATTTTATTTTTATAACTTAAATAAAATTCATCTTATATTTAATTTATACAAATTTTTTTCCTCATTTCCATCCCATCCAAGATAAATATACTCGTATCCGTACTATATTTGAATCTTTTGTTATTTAAAATGTTAATTAAATAGTTTTCTTAAAAAAATACAGAAATTTTGATATTATCAAGTATTGAATATTAAAAAAAGACATAATTAATGGTAGATGTTAAAAAAGAAATTATAATTATATATATATATATATATTAAATAAAAATATCAAATAGCAAATAGATAAATGTGAAATAGCTATATACACAATACTTTGTCTTAGAAATAAATTATGTAAGCAAAGATGAAAGAAAAATTAATATAAATTTATTAAGTAATATAATAAATTAAATGTTTTGTAATAATTTAAAACAAGTCAAGTATTAAAATAAATATTAATACAAAAGTGAGACGAATACATACATATATATCTTCATTATAATATTTAATTTAAAAAATATATATTATTCATATTCATATTTCTATATATTCTTTCTCTTAATTATCTATCAAAATTAAAATAAATTTAAACTATACTTATATGAGGGATTGATTTCTAATTCCTACTAGTGCTTGAAACATGTTTTGGTAACACCAATTTTAATTAAATGACTACCATCTATATATACAATCATATAAAGGGGATTATATCTTTTTGGTGTATACATTTTTTTTTCAATATTATTCTTTAAGTGATATTTTTTTATTAAATTAATCATTTTACCAATTTTAACCTTTAAGTGGTTATGTTTTTCTCTAAATTTAATCATTTTTATGACTTTTTTTTCTTAAATTTAACTGTTTTTAAAACCAAAATAATTATTTATAATAATCTAAAAAATAAATGCAAACTATCAATCATTTATATTTACTTTCATAATTATAATAATAATAATTTGATTATCATAAGAAAAAAGAAATATACATTATTAGTTAAAAGTTAAATTTTCATTATTTTCATGAACTAATTTTCTAACCAAGGACAAAATATAACACACTTTATAGACAAGTAAGATTTGTTTTCTTAAATATGGATAGAATTCAACAAATATATAATAATGTATACGAAAAGAAAAACAGCATGTTGAAAAAAGACAAAAAACTGAGTTGATAAATTTGTACGTTTCGAAAGAAAAAAGTTTACTAATATGATGAATATGATAAAATTACCCTTAGGTGTTGAATTATAGTGTAAAGTTATGATAACAGTGTGAGTTGCTTGGTGCGTACATATCTTAATTGGGAAGTAATAACAGAACGTGAAATTGTTCATGTTTCCCACTTCAACATAGAAAAAAAAGAAGATTCAGTATTATGAGTGTGCTATTATTTATCTTAACCAAACACAGCCCTAATCATAAAATCAATCATTTCTTCCTGTCACAGATTTTTGTTTTGACTTATTCCAACAATGTTACGTTTGTCACGGGCTCTCGAGGACCCTTGTTGACTTAAAAGTGCTTTCCTTTCAAATCGCTTTTTATACTCTAACCCTACTTATTCCCTCCTGTTAATAAACTTAAACCCTATACTTCTAACCACAAAATTAGGTGATTTTTGACTTAAGGAGTGTGTTTAGGGATTAATGCAATCAAAGAAACTATTCTTATACCAAAAAGCGCAATAATTGAAGAAATATCACTTTAAATCTAATTCAATCTTATAAAACCAATTTATAAAGTGATGTTTACATTCATTTATATCATCTAAATTAACTTTATTTATATTTGATGTGAAACTTTTAATATATTCTCTCATGTCGAAGAATACACATATCTTTGTTTGAGACTAGACATTATAATAGATGATAACAATCCGACAATGGATAGAATAATATGTCCAAAATCACTTAATCATAACTCTAAAACTATGTTAAAAAGAGAATTTTAAACCAAATTCAACTCCACTATAATCCTTTCACTCTCTCAACAATATGCACATGTATATTTTTTATGGACCGTGATATTTTAACAATTTTTGACAATAGGTTATGTGTCACTATTTTATTGGTTCGTATATTTGAAACGAACTAATCACAAACTGTCACATAAGCGGTTGTAAAAAAAATTGTTAAAAAAAAGTTGTTAAAAATACATTTTTCATTTTTTATCTTCTTAATAATACTATGTTGTATGTTGAATTAATTTTTTTTCCCTTTATCTTTAAAAATAACTTTTAATAGTTAATGAAAAACACATTTAACTTTAAACTCACTTTTAATTAAAATTCAACAAAATTTAAAAGTTACGTTTGAAAAGGTTTAGTCTAGCTTCTACAAAGTTAAAGACATACATTATTTTATTTCAAATCAATAAAATAGAAATTTGCCTTTTGCTTTTGTTATAGAAGAGAAATGAAATATTATTGAAAAGCAAACTAAAGTTTTAAAGGTATGAAAATCTCATCAACCCCAACTCTATACGGGCTCTTAAGGTTCTAATATACTTCCTGTCTCTCCACAATTTCTAACTCCACCCCCTTAATATGGACAGCTTATCTTTTATAAAAATGACTTTTGGATTATCTGTTGTAAGATTCTTTTAGAACAAGTTTCTCAAAATTTTCAGAACAGGATTTTTGGAAAATGATTTCCATTACAGAATTTCAAAAACCAGATTTTGAAAACAAGCTTTCCAAAACGAGTTTTTAGAACAAACTTCACAGAACACTGTGTAATGTTTCTTGAAAGAGCTTTCTAGAATATACATATATAATGTTTTGGAAAAAAGTTTTCTTGAACAATGTTATTTTTTCAAAACAAGCTCTCTCCATTTTTTTCTTCTACATTGGAGAAAGGAGGTGCAGTGGCAAGGATGATGAAAATGACAGTGGCAATTTCATTGGTGGTGAGATGATAGTTGTGAGGTGGTATAGTGAGGGGATATTTTAGTCTTTTTCCTTAAGATGGAGGTGTATTTAGTATGAAAGGAGGAGCAGAAACAAAAGGCCTTAATGTTGGTGAACCCAGATAGTTTCTCTTGAAGTCCAAGTTAAGTTGCGGTCCATAATCCCCGTGTAAGAAAATCTGTGTTCAAAATTTAAAGATTTGGTTGAACCAGTGGTAATGGATAAAAATTCTGAGTAAAAATACTTTTATTTTCTTTATCATAAGAATATAAGACGAGTTGAAAATTTTACATTAAATTAAAAAATAAGAAAGAATGTTGAATAATATATAAGTAAAGATAATCACATATTTATAAGAAAAAAAGTTGAATAATAATAATAAGTAAAAGACTTCAATCTTACGAAAGTTTGTCGATTCCAAGATACACACAAGACAGAACTAGAGGTGTTACTTTGGTTACACAGATGAACCTCTTATCTTTGATCATGTTCCTGATTTTCCTGCCTCAGGTTCTTTTTTCATAATTTCCCACAATCATAATGACACAGTCATACATACATGTAATAATCACTGTTCCTGAAAAAAAGAAACATATGTATGATATCATATATGGGCCCATACAGTAAAGGGTCAATCTCAATAAATATGATAAGATAGACTTTTTAACGATGACTCTGATATTATGTTAGTTAGAAATGGACTTTAAGTCTAATTCAACTCCACAAAATATGTTTGTAAATCCACCTATATACTATGAATTTGTTTTGTCTCTGGTCGATTTTCAAACACTTAAGATTTCAGCTGCATGCTACAATATACAGATTTCCCTCAAACTCAAGTGGTTGAAATTGAAATGCAAGTTGGAATGAATTAAAACAATGCAGGCTTTTAGCAGTATCCACTACATAATAGTGTGGTAGCTAGATGACAAGGTTGAATCCTTGCCTTAGATGAAGGATGATAAGACCCTCCCGAGAGAAAAAAAGGTGCATAAATAGGACTTCCATTGAGCACAAACAAGACACGATGAAATTGGAAGACCACCAATAGTCCTGAAATGATAATTTCAGAATAGAATCAGCCAAAACGTTTGTATACATATCAGTTCCAAAAGATTAATTATAACTGATGATGATGTTGCCAACTTATGCTTTAAATTTGAAACTCTATAGCTTTTATATATCACTTGTAAGTACTATAGTTGTAGCCTTTATGGAGTTTTACTACAAACTCATGTCCTTTTTACGTCTCTTTCACGTTACTTTTGTACGTGAGGTTTATCTCTTAGATTTATGTCTTCATATTATTTATGATTACAAATTCTTTTAAATATTCTTCACAATTTTTATTTCTCTTAAAAAAAATTATTCTAATATAAAATAGTATGACAAAAAGTTTATATATATATTTTTTCTTTTATCTTTTCACTTTTATAAATTATTAATAAGAAGTAAACTTAAACTTAATTCAATTTCATAACTCATCTGTAAGTGTTCTTTACACTTATTTATATATTTAAAACTGATATTATGTCTGGTCGATAGTAAGTGTTTTTTACACTTATTTGTATATTTAAAACTGATATTATCTCATATCGATAGTAAATGACATAATAAACTGATCTTATATATCATTATTTAAAACTTTCAACCACCGAAACTTAAACACACATTCTTATAATTTTTTTTATACACTTATATCTAAAAAATGAACGAATAATCACAAGTTTCAGAGACTTGAGTGGATTAAGATTATTTTTTCTTGAGTAAGGAGAATCTTGTACAAGAAACTTAAATATGTGAAGTGTGTGTCAGATGTTCAGAGTGGGGCATTGTTCATACATTACTATATTTTATGATAATCCATATATAGGTCTAACTATAAAATTAATATAAAAGGGATTTGAGTGGTTGATTAATCTAATGGTAGACGGGGTCAAGGAAGTGATATTTTCTTTTCTTTTTTTCCACTTTGCATTTTGTGTAAGCTCATTGTTTCTTTAATTCGATTTTATAATGTTGAATAAATAACCTTTATAGTAATCTTGTGCCATGAAGCATCACAGGAATGATACAATATTTCATTTCCTTTTAATTTTGTATTAGTTGTCATATTTAAAAATGAGGGTTATAATCGACCAAGCTTACATAAGGGTTTTGAAAATATTTTAAAAAATATTAATTTTCTGTTTATTTTATTTCTTAGGTATTAAATTTATTTATTTAATTCTTGTGCAAAAAGACGTATTGATAGGTAGTTGTGCGCGCCCAAGTTATGGTTTGAATAAATAGAGGCGATTCAGTTTTCACTTTCATTGTTGTGAAAGAAAGAAAGAAGAATTAAGAAGTGAAAAATGTCTCTGCGACCTGGTTCTAGTTCTGCTACTGATTCTACTGCTACTGGTTCACATTCTCCTGGTTCTCCTGCAAGAAAGAAAACTTACAAGAATATATCTGACGCAGACAAGGGTAAGGAAAAGAGAGAAGATGAAAATTGTTGTTATTATTTCTGTTCGAGGTTGTTGTTGATGCCAACGTTGTTCCTTTTCTGGTTGAACTTCTTTATATTGCCGAGTTTGAGGTGAAGAAGTCAGCAGCGAGGGTGATTGGCAATGTGTCTGGCAGAGGAACTAAGGAGAATGATAATTTGATAGTCAGGTTTTGGTTTACATGAAAAAGTTGTATGATAATTTGAGTATAAATTGTAGGTACCTGGCTGATCAAGGTTGCATTAAGGGACTATGTGAACTCTTGTGTTTGGAGGAAGATGAGAAAAGATGATCAGAGTGAAGACAATGTTTTTGTTGCCAAGGTAAAGGAATGTGATGACCAAGGATATTACAAGCGTAGCTTGGAGGCTTTCTGAAAAAATCTGGAATGAGAATGAGCCAGATTCGGATTAGAGTCCCTTTTTTTCATATTTTTTCAGTTTTACAAAGAAAAGATACAGTTTATAGAATATACAAAGAAATTGCATTTACCCAACAAAGAAAATTGATTTCTTGAGTTGGCTGTCTATTACTTTTTCTTGAATAATGATTCTTTTTGTTTGATTTAGAAAGTGAAGATAGACAAACTTCTTTAGGATAATCATCATATTAATTGGATTGATGTAATCAAATAAAAAAACTAAATTAATTAAATAATATAACAAATTGTTAAAATACATTTTCTTTTGGTCGTAGATTGACTCATTATAAAATTCATAATGAGAAGTCTAAACACTTTTTTTTCATACACTATTTTAAATAATGAAAATTAAGTTAGAACAAAAACACCATAAATAAATAATTAATATAAATTTTACATTTTTCTTCACTCTCAGTTACTCAAATTAATAAAAAGAACACACTTTTTATTTTTGTTCCTAAATGTGACTAAATAAATAAATAAAAATTAGGAGGAAAAATATAATTATTTTCTTTATGATTTAAAGTGAGCTCTTTTGTTAGAAAATTACTTTTAACATATAGATAAATCAATTTTGAAACTACTTATATCCAATTTTGTTTTATATATAAGTAGTTTCTTATTTGATATGGAACAAGAGTTTTGAAACCAATATAGCTAATAAATCTTTCATTTTTAATAATTAATTTAATTTTTTTCCTCAATTCTTTAGTGTTGAAAATCAATTGTTTTCTAGAATTTTATACATAAATTAGATTTTATAACATTAAAAAGTTAAATGTGATTTTATAACAAAAAGACTCCAATTTAAGTTTATCCGACACTTCTGTTCTCTCTTTTGTTATTGATTTTTATCTTGAGTTTATATTTACTCTTTTAAAGAGTTATACTTTTATCAAATTCTTCAACATATAATATTTCCACGCGTTATTCTTTCGCAGACAATTCAATTTCACAGCATCTAATTCCCTACCCTGTGTTTCTATCATGCGTATCTTCTTCATTCATTGTGATCTTTTGTGACCAATTTCAATTTCACACATCTATTCTTTTAACTTGGTTGTTTCTACCTATATTAATTTTCTAGTTTGATTTTTCTTGACAGGTTAAAAAATTGGAAAGGAGGTTTAAGATCAATTTCCTAATGACTTAGAATCTTTTTTCTTTCAAAAAAAATAAAAAAAAATCAGATATTTAGCTGCATTCATGAAAAAAAAAATACATACAAGAACAAACGATAATAAGCAGATAATAAAAATCATTTTCTCGTTGTAAAACAGTAGTAACACTTGATGAATGTTTCTAATTTCAGTTAACAAGTAAAGGACAAAGATGACAAAATTGCCAAATTAGAACTACAAGTATTTTCTATGGATAGAATTCTACACATGTAGCTCTTTTTTAATTTGTTCGATTCTCTTAACTCGATGGTTTCTTTTAGCTATTAATATGCTTGTTTGATTTCTCTAACAGGTTAAAAAATTAAAATGGAGGTTTACGACCAATTTCCTAAGGACTTAAGAGTACTTTTTTTCTAAAAGAAATATCAGATATATTTAGTTGTAAAACAAAGGATAATGAGGAGATAAAAGAAAAACATTCTCGTTGTAATAAATGTGAAAGAAGGAATTTTTGTCATGCTCATGGTAGTGACTCCTTTATTAATACATATTTCTTGAAAAAAATAATTAATATACAAATATCAATAAATAAGTGCAAGTTAAAAAATATAAAAGATAAACAAATGGATTGTATGTATACAGTCATAGCTACTTGTGGGATAAAGATAATCACATAAGGAAAATAGACACTAACACCAAAATTTATTATTGAGAAAGAAGAGAACATAAGTACAAGCACTGGTTGTTTACAATTGGATTCTGCATAATATCCAACCAGAGATAAATTCTTGTCAACTAACAAAAAGAAAACACAGATCTTCTCCCAAGATTTTCTTGTCTTGTCTTGAATTGAATAACTGTTATCATCTCCTTTTGAAAACCATAACATTGTTTTCATAGATATTACCATTACCATTTCCCTTGAACCTTCCACCATTTGAGACCCCTCTTGCATTTCTGGGGGTGGCACGTGGCAGTGCCAATGGCATGGAAACACTATCACTGTCTTCACTGTCAGACTGCCAAAACATTTTACCCTTCCGTTTATGATCGCAATGAGGACACATGGTAGGCTTCCAAATCCCAGTTCTGTAGACTTCATCAAACATGTAAAGTAATGAAGAGACAGGATGCTGCTCAAGACCCTCTCCTGTTATCTGAAATTTTCCATTTGATACTCGAAACTTTGCCACCACGGAAATGCCAATATCTGTTCCAGTAGATCTGTAAAAGCTTGTTCCGCTACTTTTAACAATGTAGTGCGCGACGGTCACCACCTCGGCATCTTCCTCCGTTTTGTTTCTCTTGGACACCACAGCAAGAAGACCCCATCTGCCTCCACTCCCATACAAGTCAACTTTTGTATCTATAACACCCCCGCATGCATCAAAACTAGTGTTTGTCTTTTTCCATAAGATGGAGTATATGACAGTACTCCACCAGGGAGGCTGTATCCTAATATGATTGGAATCAGTGGCTGCCATAATAATAATCACCATAGTTGTCCCAGATAAGGAGTCCGAGAAGACATATCTTACTTTATCCAACTTGCTAAGTAGAACAAAATCATTCCTTATTAATTGTATCTGACACCTTTTCTCATCTACTGTGTATGTCACATTCCATGCCTCATACTCCCAAAACAAGATTCTTATCTCATCAACTGGCGCCTCATAATTTCTGGAGAAGTCGATGGAAGTGGATGGTCCCAGCTGTAGATGGCAAGGAAATGGAACACTTCCAATATAATTATCCACAACAACACCAAGACTGTTTCCCATCTTCTTATGTTATGCAGAATAGATATGCAGCACAGCAACATCACCACAACTCAACACCAGGATTGGAATAGATTTGTACGTAGTTTAAGGGTTCAAAATCGAATTGATATAGAGAAACATGATATAGGGCATGTATATGCAGTAACTAAAAAAAAGTAATAATGCATGAATAAACTAGGTTAGGTTTTCTCTGGTTTGCTTGGTGACGATGTTCACATGCCAAAATTCCATATATATAGATGCACAAAATACAGTATAATCTTCTGCACTTGGTAGCGTTATTCTTCCGCTTACTAATTTCATCATTGTAGAATCTAATTCTCTATCTTATTTTTTCCAAACCACTTTCTATCTAGTGCATTTCCTTTTACTGTAATATTATATTCTCCATTCATTCCACTAATTCAATTCCTTTATATACGATTGTGGATCACAATTATAATTACCAGAGATGGAAAAGAATATATATATATATATATATATATATATATATATATATATATATATAATAGTGTATAATTGTTAAAAAAACAAATCATATAATGAATTATCATTTTGGCACTCTTCATCCGTAATTTTGATTTATTTTGTATCATTTTAGTCTCTGCAATTTGTTTTATTCTTCAGTGAAATACACCAACTTCATTATATATAGTTTATAAATTAAATCTTAACTATATTGAAGCTTTAAGAGAAAAACAAACCTTGCTTTTAAGAAATTAATGAATATCCCAAATTTATAAACTAATCTGATTGTAATCAATATCCAATCTCAGTTTAATTGTAACTTTGTAAGATTCCTTTCTTGCTGCCTTCCCAAAATAATGTACATGAAAAAATTGAAACCATCTCATTCATATTTAATTAACTAGTTTGAATTTCTTCTTTAAACCAAATCTCTCATATATGAATTTGCTACACATTAATTTTTCTTACAACCATATTTTGGAAAGAGAAAAATGGAAAAACAAGTAAAACAATGTTTCTACTTAACTAAAAAATAGTAAAAAAAGTTTATTTGAAATAAATTATTAGGAAATTTTTTCAACAATATAAATTATATAGTTTTATATTATGAAAAACCTATTTTATTGTTTAAATAAATTGATTTTAACATATAATTGAACTATTAATAACCAAAAAAAATCTAAAGACTGTAATTCTTAAATTTTGGAACCAAATTTAATTAATTATGAATAATAAAAAAGAATAATAATTGTTTTCCTAAGTTGTCAAATAAACATAGATACCAAAATTTTACATAGATAAAAACATGCCTGATAAATAAGTGAGAAAGGATTAACTTTTTTTAATAAGTATGATTATATATTTTATGTTATTTATGAATTTTATTATCTAATTTGTTTAACACATTTTAGTAACATTTTTCAATTTTGCACCTTTTATTGATTATTTAAATAAGTGCGTTGTTGTATGATAAGAATAAGACATAAAAAATATATTATTTAAAAAAAAACAATAAAATGACGTTATTTCAAAAAAATTATATAATAATGACATTTTTTTCAACTTTTTGTGAAGCATCAATACATGCTACACCTTTAATAAATAAGTAAAATTTGTGAAAATTTAAAAGTAAAATATAAAAACCTTAAATATTAAATTTAATATAATAATAATAATTGAGTAAGAAAAAAGGTAATTACTTTTTTTAAAATTTAACAGGAAAAAGAAAAAGAAGAAAACAATAAAAGTTTAAAAAAATAATTAACAAAGGTTACGTAAAGATCATAGTTCGCACATTCATTAATTTCTATTCATTTTTTTTTTTCTATATCTTATAGAAATGAAAACTAAGAAAAAAACTTAAGGTGATGTGAAAAAAAAAAAATCAGAGATCAATTAGGATAAATTTAAATTATTAATGTTTTCCATAACCCATTTTTCAAGTATACGTCTAGTTTTCTATTAAAAAAAAAATGGAAATTACTTTATTTAAAAATATTTATTATTCATTAATTATTGATTTATAATTCATAAATTCTAACCGCCACTTTCATCATTGATCTTTCCTTCACATAATTTAGCTACAAGCAGCCCTTATATTTAGTTATATTTAACACTTATAAGCAATTTAAAGTATATTTTCTTAATTTTTGGAAGTATTTTTTTTTTAAAAAAAACTTATTATGATGAAGTTTTGAACTTCAGAAAAATATTTCAAATATAAATGGATTGTAATAAATTATTTCAATAAAAATTGAAACAATAATATATTATATGAGAAAACGATATAATGATTTTAAATTCTTTTTTTTTCTTTATACCTCAATGGCTATTTAGGTTGTCTCATTCCCGTCATTTAAAAATAAAAATCAATATAATTTAAATACGTAATCATTCCTAAATTGTTTAAGATATATTTTAAAGACAAAAAGCATAATAAAATTTCGAATCTATTATAAACGACCGATACCTTCAATATGATTATTCACTATCGCAATACATAAAATTAATGTTTTAAAAGAGCGGATCACTAAATTAATTTTATAATATTAAAGAAATGCGAAATTACAATATTGATTTTTAACTTTCAAAATACATATAAAACTTTAAATAATAATTTTCACAATAATTAGGTTAAAATATATGTTTACCACATTAGTTTTCAAAGATAAAGGACAACTATTATCAAGCAGGTACACATAATAAATGCATTGAAATCATGTCACATGCAGATGAAGAACAACATGCAATAAAAGAAATAAAGGACAAACGTGTTATGTTGACGAACAATAACTAAGATCATGCGGAGAATGATTAGAGTTGGTATCTTGACACGGGATGCTCCAACCACATGACTGGAAGAAGAGATTGGCTGGTTGAGCTAGATTCAAGGAAGAAGAGCAAGATAAGGTTTGCAGATGACAGCACAGTGATGGCAGAAGGAGTTGGCAAAGTCTTGCTCACATGCAAGAATGGAGAGACCGCTTATATGGATGAAGTGCTATTCGTTCCCACGATGAAGAACAACTTACTGAGTCTTGGACAACTTCTTGAAAAAGGTTACACCATGACTATGCGTGACAACTCAATAGAAGTGTTTGATAAAAAAGATCGTCTGATAATCAAGACTCCAATTGCCAAGAACAGAACGTTTAAGGTTAATCTAAATGCTTCTACCATACAATGTCTATCGTCTATGGGCGTTGAAGATGAAAGTTGGAAGTGACATTACAGACTAGGACACTTAAACTTTAAAAGTTTAAGCTTGTTAAATAGCAAGGATTTAGTAAAAGGAGTTCCATTGATAACTATTCCAGAGAAGTTGTTGGAAGATTGCATTTTGGGCAAACAAACCAAGTCAAGGTTTGGGAAATCTACGCCAAAACGTGCCAAACAACCACTTGAAATTGTGCATGCAAATGTTTGTGGTCCATTTGAGACAACTACGTATGGAGGTAATAAATATTTTCTCCTCTTTGTTGATGAATGAACAAGAAAATTATGGGTGTATTTGTTAAAAGAGAAAAAAGAAGTTTACTCATATTTTGTTAAATTTTGTGCATTTGTTGAGCGACAATCTGCCCTACAAATTAAGCTACTTCAAACTGATGGTGGAGGAGAGTTTAATTCAGGTGAGATGAACAAATTCTGTGAAGAGAAAGGGATTGTTCGTGAAGTTATAACACCCTACACCCCGCAGCATAATGGATTAGCCGAGAGGAGAAACAGAACTATTGTGGAGATGACAAGATGCCTGCTAAAAGGAAAAGATCTACCACATAATCTCTGGGGAGAAGCTGTTGTTACAACAGCCTACTTGCTGAATAGGTGCCCAACCAATGCTTTGATAGACTCTACTCCTGAAGAGGCATGGACTGGAGTTAAGCCATCAGTAAAACATCTAAAAATATTTGGATCAATTTGCCATAAACACATTCCAGATGAAAAGAGAAGAAAACTTGAAGACAATAGTGAATCTTTAATACTAGTCAACTATCACAACACAGGTGCCTACAGGATGTACAACCCGAGGAAGAAGGAGATAGTAATCAGTAGAGATGTTATCGTTGATGAATCAGCTGCCTATGATTGGCAGGAAATGGAAACAGATTCAAGTCCTAGCAGAGTAGCTCCCAACTGGTTAGAAGATAGGAGATTTGAGGTTGGTAATCAGATGGCTACAAATGAAATTGTTAACAACATCAGGAAATCACAACGTACTAGATTTCCTTCCACAAGACTAGTGGATCATGAGGTCTACACTGACAGAGAGATTACTGAAACATGTGAGATTTCTCATTATGCCTTTCTAGTTGATACAAAGGTACTTTCTTGGGAACAAGCTATCAAAACAGAGGAATGGAAGGAAGCAATGGTAGAAGAATTGAAGGCAATTGAGAAGAATGGTACATGGACAATGACAGAGTTTCCTAAACACAAACATCCCATAGAAGTCAAATGGATATTCAAGACAAAACTGAAACCAGATGGAAGCATCTCCAAGCTAAAGGCGAGATTGGTAGCAAAAGGCTTTCTACAAAAGCCTAGAGTGGATTTTAAAGATGTGTTTGCACCAGTAGCAAGGTTAGAGACCGTGAGGCTTATGGTAGCTATAGCAAATGCAAGAGGCTGGGAAATCTATCAGATGGACGTAAAATCAGCCTTCTTAAATGGCCCGCTGGAAGAGGAAGTGTATGTGACATAGCCTCCTGGATTTGTGAAGAAAGGTGAAGAATTGAAAGTGTTCAAGCTCAACAAAGCTTTGTACGGGCTAAGACAAGCACCATGAGTGTGGAATACACACATCAATCCTTGGTTGGTCAAGAATGGTTTTCAGAAGTGCACAATTGAATTTGGAGTATATGTGAAACAGTTAGGCCAACAAGGTACTATACTTATCTGTTTGTATGTTGATGATTTGTGATAACAGGTAACAATGTAGAAGAAATTGATGAATTCAAAACAAATATGAAAAGAGACTTCGAGATGACTAACCTTGGTAGCCTAGGATATTTCCTCGGCTTGGAATTTCGTCGAAGAAACTCTTGTTAGGGATTAATGCAATCAAAGAAACTCTTGTTAGCAACTTGTAAAGTGATGTTTATATCCACTTATATAATCTAAATTGACTTTATTTACAGTTGACGTGAGACTTTCAATATATCATCTGGTGATTACTAGACTTAAGGAGTGTGTTTAAGGATTAATGCAATCAAAGAAAATTTTGTTAACAACTTGTAAAGTGATGTTTACATCCACTTATATAATCTAAATTGACTTTATTTATAGTTGACGTGAGACTTTCAATATATCATCTCATATCGAGTAATATACATATATGAGTTTGAGACTAGACATTTATTTGGGCAGTATATATAATCATGGATCCCGTTACTTTAACACAACTTTTTTAACACATTTTTGACACACATACGTGTCAAGCTGGCATTGGTTGTTTTTTTTTTTTTTTAAAAAATCTAAGAATGAAAATGAGTAGCGTTTGGAAAATTTGGCATTCCAAATATACCCTTAACTCTGTTTTGTCTTTCATTTCACAATCTCTCTCGTTTCGTCCTCTGTCTCATTTACTCGTTTTGTCTCTCGTTCCGTTGTCCGTTGTCGGCAGTTGGTGGAAATGGAAAGTCAGGAACGGCAACTTCGTTGTAGAAAGGTAAATGCGTTGTTGGGTTTTGGGTTTTTTGTTAGTGTAGTTTTGTTTTTGTTTTGTTCGAGTGTTGGGTTTTTGGGTTTTTGGTTTGCGTTGTTAGGTTTTGGGTGTTTGGTTTGCGTTGTTAGGTTTTGGGTATTTGATTTGTGGTCTTCCGTTGTGGATGTTGTGGTGAGGGTTTAGTGTTTATTTGTTTTGGGTTTTTGATTTGTGTTCGTCGTTGTTGATGTTGTGTTAATGGTAGTGTGTTTTTGTGTTTTGTGTAATTCTTTAGGGGTGTTGTGTTGTTTGTTTTATGTTTCTTTGTGGGTTTTTTGACCCCATTTAGTTATGTTTGTAATATGGTTTTGCTATTACAGAGGTGACTCAAGAGAAGGCGAGAAGAACAACTACAGCGGCAACTAACGACCACGTTGATCATAGTAACAATGCATATTTTTCCCCTGCTGTAATGTCTAACAACCAACCGGGAGGATTTTCAAAGACCGATCACGGTGGACTGTCGCAGAACACAGCGGATGGGAACATGGACACCGAACCACAAATGAAGACGTATGTGAGGATGGGAAGAAGAATGTGTCACAAGAACCAAGCCCTGAGGACACCTTACACCGGAAATATAGGATGTAGAAAAAAAAAATAAGTGATTAATGTATGGTATTTTGAATACCACCATGACTTGATGTTGTAGCTAAACTTATTTCTTGCAGTATGAAGTTGATCTATGTTTGTTTCCATGTATTTGTGTTATTCAAATTAAGTGGTTTCTATTTTGATTTGGTGTACAGATGGAAATGTTTCGAGTTTATTTTGTTGCTTCCAAGCAGGATAAAGTAATGTATTAGATATAATGATATGCCGAAGTCGTTTGTGGTCATTTGTCTGATGTCAACGACTAGTTGAGTTAAAGTTTAATTTTGATCAACCTGTTACACATAAGGAAGCTTGAATGAAGCTTGAATGAGATCATAAACACTAGTACTGAATTTCTGCCAAAGATTTGTGTGAAAAACTGCATTATAATCGATTACAATGCAGTGTAAATGATTACGCGAGCCTGCTGAGGTTTCTGCACTTCCTGACCATCTGTAGGAGCCACCAAAAACAACACAGGGGACCACGTCCAGAATGAAGAGTGATTTGACAGAAGTTCATGTGTTTTACTTCTTTTTGGGATGTTATTGACTTAGTACTGCTTTGAAATTAGTGTTTTTGGACCCCCATGCAGGT
>NC_028351.1:6083689-6090681 GCF_000741045.1 Vigna radiata var. radiata | reverse complement strand
GCACGTCCTGACCATCTGTAGGAGCCACCAAAAACTACACAGGGGACCACGTCCTGAATGAGGGGTGATTTGACAGAAGTTCATGTGTTTTACTTATTTTTGGGATGTTATTGACTTAGTACTGCTTTGAAATTAGTGTTTTCGGACCCCCATGAAGGTTGGGGATGGAGACTTCTTCATAACATTGGGAAAATGGAAGATATGCAAAGATGTGTGTGAAAAACTGCATTGTAATCGATTACAATGCAGTGTAAACGATTACGCGAGCCTGCTGAGGTTTCTGCACGTTCTGACCATCTGTAGGAGCCACCAAAAACAACACAGGGGACCACGTCCTGAATGAAGAGTGATTTGACAGAAGTTCATGTGTTTTACTTCTTTTTGGGATGTTTTGTGTATTGTTTAAGTGTTAATTACTTAGGAAAATATTTCCTTAATTAAGATATTGTAACATGTAAGAAGACATATTAATGAACACAATTACTCATTAAACACTGAAATTCCCAAACCAAGTTCACATAAATTAAAGAGTACAATACTGATCAAAGACACAACTGTTGTGAATGAAAGCAAAAACACCAAAACAGGAAATTATAACTAAGAAGTAAAATGATAAAAGGGGGCTGGTGCAGACTGCTGTTGTCGGCTCTCAATGTTAGCAAGTCTCGAATCTAGGGCATCCATTCTTGAACCAACGTACGTCTGCAGTTGTTCAATGCGTTTTATGACATCGTTAAGTGTTGTGGAAGTAGTTGGTTCTTCATTTTGTCGATCACTTGGGCGGTGATGTTGTTCATTGGGTGTGTTGTCTTTTGGAACCCAGACTCCCTCTTCATTCTGCACATAGCCTTACGAAGCTGCAAACACCAACGAAATAGTGTCATTGATATTCGTTCTACATGCACTTCTCTCAATAACCCATTCATAGCAACAATTATTGATGAATCAACAGAGACTCGAACACGCCACTACACAACATTAACAACAAAAAATTTATTACTTATAAAAAAAAAAGATAAACTATATATAAATGCGATATAGAGTGAATTAGGGTTCATACAAACATATGAATAGTAACAAAAAAAATTTGTTACTTACCTTTGGGTTCGAAAAGGCCATTACGACTGCCCAAATTTCAGAAAAACACAGCAATTGTTTATTAGGGTTCATAAAAACAAAAAAACGCACAATACAACACTGAAAAACCTTCCCCAACCCAAACCCAAAACACAAAAACCCTCCCCAACCCAAACAATGGGATATACTGCAAAAAACAAAACACACCCAAAACCAAAACGCAAAACGCGAAACGACATGCTTACCAACAGAGAATGGATGAAGAGAAATCGAGAGGAATGAAGACGCGCAACTTTGGTTTCGAATGGGTGCGAGAGGAATCAAGAGAGGAACCCAATGGCTGAGACAATCGCAGAGACAATGGTGTAGACGCGAGACTTGGTTTCGAAGAGTGAAGAAGATGAAAATGTTAAACCGCCAGTTCCAAATTTCATACAAACTTTCTTCCAAAAATACCCTTCTGCAACTCTTTAAAAGCATTTTATTTAAAATGTGTTGGCATGCAATAGAATTTTGACATGTGGAGGTGTGTCAAAATTGTGTCAAGGAAGAGTGTCAAATAAACATTTTCCATATAATCATATATATTCTCACATATCAGCATATCAATTATATATAAATATATAGAGAATATGATATATCAAGTGCTATTCTTGCACAGATTCTTTGAATTACATGGCACCTAATTCTCTAACGTATTTTCTACTCCACTTTGATCTTTGTCTTTTCCACTCATTAATTCCATTATTTTTCATTGATTACTTCAAATGCATATCCAACTTTTGCGAAGCAGGCTATGAAAATCTCCTAACCGTATTGTCTGTGCTAATTTCCATTTAATGAATAAACCCGTTCATTTCATAACCATAAAAAAGAATACTGCAAATAGTTGTTCTAAATCTTTTAGCATTTGTTATATAGAGAAATAAACTTAAAAGTTCAAGCAAGCACTCTAGTAGGTTACACACAAACACACCTTGGACAGGTGAAGTTATTAACAATACAAGCTGCTATATTATAGTACAGAAACTGCAGCTCCTACATATATGTTCTTCCACTAACACTTTTGTTTTCAGACCANTGANGCTGATAAATNACATTAAAAACATTTCTCTCNTAGAAATTACCATTACCATCACCCCCAAACTTCCCACCATTGGAAATCACTCTTACATTTTTCCCGCTTCCACCCTGAGATACTCCTTTGGGAGTACTATCAGAGTCTTCACTCTCAGACTGCCACAGTTCTTCGTTCTGTTTCTTCGGAGCTTTAGCGCAGTGAGGGCACATGTCACGATGCCAAAACGCGTTTCTACTGACTTCATCGAACATGTACAATAACGCAGAAGAAGGGTGTTGTTCAGGGCCATCCACCATTACGGTCAAACTACCACCGATTAATCGAATCTTTGCGACNATAGAAAGGCCAAAATCTGGTTTAATCTTACGGTAATCATTAATACCTGAACCAGTAGCATGATAATGCGCCAGAGTGACTTCATAAGGTAGTAGATGGCCACTCTTTTTCTTCCTTTCAAGTACAATAAGACCCCCTTTGTGTCCCTCACCATACAAATACATGTCCATATCCGTAACACTGCCCGATCTGCTGTTAACCCTCTTGTTTTGATTGAGTGATGTTGTTGTGTGAACGCCACAGATGGCGAACCAGCGGGGATATACCACGAAATCGTCTCCATTTATTGTTTGCACGTCTAAAAAGAAATCGAACTCTGCAAGAGCTCCACTGCGTTTGGTTGTCTCGCTGCGGAGTTGTAAGCGTAAACCCTTCACATCTTTACTATTGTCAGCTTCTCTTGTTAGCTGCAGTGCACAGGCTGAAACACCTACTTCGTATGTTATATTCCAGCTCTCCAAGGCTCCACCATTTTGTTGCATGATAACTTGCCTTTCTGATAAAGAAATGGCAGCATATTTTCCCAGCTGAACACGGTAAGGGTCATACCCAGTTCCACCATTGCTGAGAAGACCACCGCTGCGTAGAATGTTACCCATTGAATGTATACACACAAACAAGCACCAATGTAAAATATGTTGNGGAACCTAGAGACTTGGAACGGAGTACCTTTTGCAATGATTACCCAAAACAAAGTTGAAGGGTGCTGTGTGGTCAGGGATTCAGCACCCACATTGCTAGCTTTTCTTAGCTCTCTGCATGCTCAGGATGTTCATAGGATGGGAGATTTATTGACACAGTATAGAGTCTTTGGTTCATGATGAAAAGGCATATAGAATCTTGCATATTATCCACAAGGGAAGCGTTATTCTTCCGCAGATAATTTTATTTGAATAGCATCTAATTCTATTGCACTTTTATTGTCTTGTTCACTTGTTCTGGTGCTCCTTTTCTTGATCTATCATTTCACTTGTTTATTCATCTACGTCATTTCATCTAGCGTATGTATATATTGCCCTTTTTTCTGTTGTTATTTACTGTGTTGCTGTCAGTTTCCTTAAGGCCAAGTATGCATTTGAATCAGCTTCAACTATGCGTTTAGTGCTCAAGTCACGTTGAGTTATCTCAGAGATTGTGAATATAGTTAGTTTCAATGAATCTTGCTATGGTACTATGTAGAACACGAACAAGGAACAACTAAGATCGAAAGGAGGTCGTGTGGATGAAAATGAACAGATATGCAGAGGAAAGGTTGGTATTTAGCATGCGTGTTTTAGGTTGAATTACCCTGAATACTTCGTTTATAGTATATTAGTGATTTGCTGATTAAAAAAAACATAATAATCTTTTCACTGTTACTGAAAGGGATGTATTATTCTTGGGTATGTTATTTTAATCATGCAGCAGCATCTGGTTCTATTTCATATTTTCCAATTTCTCCATCTGTATTGATTTCTTATTATTTCCACTTGTTCAAGTATAATTTTTTTTTTATCAACAAGAACAAATATATTAATAGGAGAAATAGGGTTGCCCCAATCTGTATTAGAATAAAAATAAAAAAGTAAGAAAAAAGAAAAAGAAAAAAAATCCATCAAAAACCATTTAAAACAATACAATTTTCTCCCCATAATTGTTGCCCACTAAATTACAATATAGCAAAACTCGAAAAGGAATATGGGGACGTAGATTTGATCTACCACTCTTGTTGCAAGTTTGGTTCCAACAACATAGAATTATAAGCAAAAGACTATCCACATTATACACTAGTGCAAATAAAACACTTAATAAACAACTATTTATATTTATATTGATTATAATCTATAAGTCTAAAAAGTGGATAAAGTAAGAATTAGTTATATTTATAATCAGTATAAAAATTAGTTATATTTATATATTAGTTATATTTATAATCAGTATAAAAATTATTAACACGAATATTTTTTGTAATAAGTAAGAAAATTGTCTATATCTGTTTTAACTATAACAGACATAGAAAGTGATTTTTTTTATTTTTGACGGTTTGACGCAGGTTTTTCCAGTGATTTTCTATTGCTTTTCCAGAGTTTTCCAAATCTCGGATAAAATACTTTCCGACAGTTAAAACCTCCGAAAACGGAAAAAAGTAACCCCGCTAAAAATCTAAATTTTTGTAGTGAGCTTCCAAGAAACAGAATGACCCCATCCTTCTTGCAGTTCTTCAACTTTCTTCTTCCATTCGACTGAACGACTCCATCCCTATTGTTGCTCTAACTTTGTTTTCACCAACTCTGATCCCCTCCCTTTGAAACTTTGACACGACGGCCACATCACCACGTCTAACCATTGTTTGCCTTTGTTGTCACCAAAACTATTTGAATTTGGATTTTTTTTTTGTTTGGTTTTGCTTTATCAAGTGATGTAGGCAATGATGCTCTTGGTTGCTCGCGATTTTAGATCTGCAATAGAGAGAGCACAATTTGTCACGAAGTGTGATTTTGCATCTTGGAAGTTGGATATTTGTGTTTTGACGAAGATATACAATTTAGGATCGTCATGGTTTGTGCAATTTGCAAAGGGGATGCTCGTGTATGTTGGCGTGCAAAGCAGGTTCAACGGTGGTGTTTCATGGTGGAAGATTCGATATTTCCTTCTCTAACGAGACAACAAGGAGGTTTAATAATCTGTGCAGTGGCTAATTGTGATTTAAATGTGGTTGCCTTGATTTTGGCTGGTGAGAGAAGAAGATGAACTATGTCCAAATTTTTCATACCAAATTTACCTTTAACTGAAATAAAAATGTGCACTTTCATTTACCTTTAATTTTCATTCGCCCTTCGAACACTAAAAGAATAATATTGCTAATTTAATAGTTGGTTCATATCAAAAGGTTGCTGATTCAATAAGAAACTGATTCCATGAGACGAAATAATCAGATGTGCTGAGTATTGTTAGATGTTCTGAGTATTATTAGATGCAAAAAACAATGATTACCTTAAACAGTACAATTATTAGGAATAGGATCTCCTTGAGCTTCAAAAGAATTTCAGGTTGTGCAGATCTGAATCTCTATCTTCAAAGTTATTAAACGAAATTATATAACTTCATCATTTAATTAATTAAATCATACAACCAAATTGAAGCACTTAAAGCACATACACCATTAGGTTACAAACCTGCTCAACTCATATTATAAGTTAATACATTGTTAAGAACTACAAAATTTTGCATTAGGTTCTTGGTCATGTTAAATATTAAAAGAAACATGCCAACTATTATTTTAGCAACCAACAATATAATTATTTGAAATAATGTTAGATAGATAGTGATTCTGCTTATATCACTGACATAATATCTCTTAGATTTATTTTGATCCTGTAACATCCCTATTATATAGCATACATGTATATAAATTAAGACGTCATCATAGATGATAATAGAAAGCAGTCAAGAGTGTTTAAGGTATTTAAATTAGGATTATAGTAATCCAGATGCAGGGAAATTAAAACGTGGAAATTCTAAGTCTCTCAAAATACATAAGTGTTCAAAAGAGGCATAACAGCCCAGAAATTCCTAGAAGAACTAAGCAGCTTCTTCAGTATCCTTCAGAGCGTTCTCCACAGAGACCTAATCCTCCTTTGCTCACATCCAAAAATGGATGATCATCGCAACAGGAAAACATACAACATACACAAACAGCGAGCAAGGGTGAGCTAATTATATAAATAAGACAACATGCATCAGATTACTCATGTGACCATACAAAAGTGGACTGAAAACAAAACCAGATTAAAACACACAACCTAAGCATGTTAATTTCTAGACCTGACTCGTCCGGACTTTAAAATGATAGTCGGGCTATGGCGAGTCTTGCACCCGTGGTGACTTATGAAACTTGGGTTCCCCACCCTGCCACACTCACGAGGTTAGTTCGTTCCGGGCCTTGAGGCATACTAGGAGCCCCCAAGACTAAGGACCTCCTACTACTCCTCACCACATGATTCAACCTCTCTAAGTGAGTATGATTGACCATTGCAACGTTAGAATGACTCCCAAGGTTGAGCCCCTACTTTCATTTTAAAACACTAAGGGCACCATCATGAATCCTCGCCTTGAGGATCATGGAATTACGTCCATGAACCATGCTTGTTGCACTTAACGTCAAGTCATAACCTTTATGATCACATACTTTCAAGTTAACAACATCACCTCAGTCATAATTTACATTGTAATCATTCCACATTCATTTCCAAACAATAATAGATCTAGAAGAACCACTAAACAACACAAAATCCAGTGAACTCATACTTAGACATGGAAAATGACTTTTAAACCATCACCAATAGTTTCGGAAGGGTCAAAAACCCCCTAGAACGACCTAAGGAACGTCCAAAAATGATACCCGGAACCCCGAAAACCACCTAAAACTGTCCTGGATGATTTTGTGACAACAATAATCGATTATCACATATGATTCCTTCAAACAGTCGAGTTTTTAGAATATCATGTTCATTAAAGG
>NC_028351.1:6050470-6077938 GCF_000741045.1 Vigna radiata var. radiata | reverse complement strand
TTTTTGGGAGAGAAGAAGAGTTTTTGCAAAGCCCTAAATCAAAACCTCCAATCACAAGCCCTGTTGCTACGAAACTGCCTGAGAACAGAAGCCGCNGCACCGCAAACGCAAACCCGTTGTTCTCCTTCACGATGTTGCCATCAAATCTGGCTTCTCGCCTCGCGAAGATATCGAATAAGTAACTCTCTCGGAATCACTAATACTGCAGGANGCCGTCACCACGCCTAGCATAGTGCCGCCCTTTGCCGCCGTGAAGTTATACTTCTGCTCGAGACGTAGAACCCTAAGATTTGTTTGTCTGCGAGAGTGAATGGAAGAATAAAGAAGCTTTAAAGCTTCTGATGAGCAAGAGAGATTATGTGGAACAGAGGGTGAGCGATGGGAAAGTGCTTTCCACCCTAACAGGGTCTTCTGACTCAAAAGAAAAGGAAAGGCCAAATCCCCAAATTAAAATAAATTGCAAAACCCTAAATTTTATTATGGTAATTGCCATTAATTAAATCCCTACGTATGATATACTTTCTGATACAGAATTCAATCACATGAATTCTTAATAATATAAAATTCTTAATCTCTCTCACATATTCAATTTACGTGAATTCCTAATAACGTAGCATTTAATTTGTACATGAATTCTTCTATCATTCAATTACATAGAATTCAATTGTTTGAATTCCAAATGATATTAAGGTAATAATATTCAATAAACAATGCCATTTATTTATGATTAAAAAAAATATCAATCAACAATTCAAACATCTTTTTAACATCTCAAAAATATTCCATCATGATATTGAGCATTCAATAAAATTATCCACCATTTAAATGCAAAGATAGTTTTTCATAATACCAAAGAAAATTTCCACATTCATCACACAATAAAGAAAAAGTAAGCTTCCCATACTTTAGTCAATTATAGAGCATCAATCAATAATAGGTCTCACATTTCTGCTATATTTTCTTCGAAGAAAATTTCTAATTTAGGATGCTCCTTGTTCTCTTTCACTCTATTCTTAACGTAATCTCTTTTCCTTTCTTTTATAAACCCCTTTTTATTTTTATTTTAAATAAATCATATCATAATTAAAAGAAACCACCTAGGTAGTGCTCCCTATAATATCTCAAGTGGTTTTAACAAAATAACCTCCTACCTTTTTTTTTTTCTAATTTTTTTTAACTTATATTATTTAAAGTACTTTTCTTTATTTTTCACACCCTTATTTATAACTTTCACACCTCAATTACAAAATGGAGAAGACATTCTTGCCCTTAAGAAAATATAAGTAAAATCAAATAAATATTTCACAAGAAACTCTCTCTCTAAGATCTCAACTATCTTATATTCAATCCTAAATAAATATTTTTAACAACAAGCCAACACATTACACTAAAATATAACACATGGACGCACTCCACGACACTTTACTCACCGACATTTTACTCGGCCTTCTTATCGGTCAGAATCCTCTGTGGGTAGTCCTTCTCGATTTGGCTGGCTCTCAATGAAAGCACCATTGTAACAAGCATAAGGCTAAGGAGGGGAATAATTCCTCAAAAGTCGACCTATGAGGTTGGAGAACCTCCCATCTTATAAGGCCCTCCTGGTAAGGAGACCTCCCCGATGTGAGACTTGTTACATATAGTGAGGTGGTATTTTAGTCTTTTTCTCCTAATATGTTGGTGCAATTAGTATGAAAGGAGGAGCAAAAATAAAAGGCCTTAATATTGGTGAACCCAGATAGTTTCTCTTGAAGCCCAAGTTAAGTTGCGGTCCATAATCTTGTGTAAAATAATTTGTGTTCAAAATTTAATGATTTGTACTTTTAGTATTATATAATACTTAAACCAATAACTTAATATGAAATTATGTAAGATTAGGATTTAAAAATTGTAAATTATGTATTATTCAATTTACGTACAGCAAAATAATTTGTTGGACCTTGGTTGGAAGTTTTCGTAGCAGAAGAAATTAAAATGAAATTATGTCGTTTGAAGTATTATGTTTTCAAGTAAGAGAAATTACATTTTTACAAAAACTATACATTTTGGTGACTTGGTTTAATAATTTTATTGTGATTCTAGTTTCTTCTTCTATTTCCGTACCTATTTTTCCTGCATTCCCGTATAGAAAACTTTTCATTTTATTATTTTTTTTAACAATATAATTTTTTTTTTAAATTGCATAATTTGAAAGTTATTTTTTACCTTTGAATTACGTAATTTAAAAATTTTTGTTAAGAAAAAAAAATTAAATTACATAATTTAGAAGTTATTTTTTACTATAAAATTGTATAATTCAAAAAGGATAAAATGAAAAAAAAAGACACTTGAAGATAAACTAATTTGATAGAATAGACACACTTGAAGATATTATTAATTATAAATTCAATGTAAGCTAAAAGTCTTATATTGGTAGAAAAACAAGTAAAATGAATAATATATAAGTATAAATGTGATATTTGAGCTCAAGACATCAAATCTTTCAAAATCTCTTATTGAAAACTCGAAAGTATCAAAATCTAATTGGAAAAACTTCTTCTAACAACACTTTTTTAATAATTTTTTGACAACGCATACGTGATAGTTTGTGATTAGTCTGTTTTAAATATTTTTTAAACATAAATTCAAATAGACCAATAAAATGATGACACGTGTCCTGTTGTAAAAAAAGTTATCAAAAAGTGTTGTCAAAATATCATTGTCCAATCTAATTCTACATATATCTAATTCAATACTAAGCTTATAAATTGGAAACATTAGGATTACGTAAATGTCGGTCATTGGTAATAGTTTTCCACATATATCTTATTTTCTCAATCCTATTCTTAGCTAAAAAAAATTATTTCATTATTCTGATCCCTAGCAATAATGTGTAGCATTTGTACGAGAAAATTAGCTGTGACTACGTTGATCAGCACAAAGAAAATTAGGAACAATGGTCTTAAGCACTATTAACAATATGACAAAATATCTTGATATCTTAACATTTATATTATGGACATACTCGTTTCAATCTGATCTTTACATTAATAAAATAATATCAGTTCTGAATCAAATCTTTACTTGTTTTTTATATAATGTTATAAAAAAATTTATCGATAAAAATATCTTATGTGTATATAAATTCATGTGTATCTTCTGTCTTGTTTTATTTTATGTAGGACTTTGTTTGTATTCTAAATAACGAGGTTTTTCTTGTTTAATTGATTCGTTGAACTTACGAAACATTTTAGCTGAAAGCTCAAAAATTCTTTATTCGCGTAGTACACCATGAAAGAGTTGAAGGATAAGCAGTTCATATACATATAATAATCACTGTTCCTGAAAAAAAGAAACATATGTTATGATATCATATAATACAGTAAAGGGTTGCAGCAGCACTATGAAAAAATCAACCTTGAGATTTCAGCTGCATGCTACAATACACAGAATTGTGGTGATCCTTAAGTTTGAAGTTAAATCATAGTGCATGGAGTATAGTGTCAATAATTTATGTTTGATGCTTAGGGGTCCCTCAAACTCAAATGGATGAAATTGAAATGCTAGTTGGAATGCATTAAAACAATGCAGGCTTTTTGCAGTAGCTAGATGACAAGGTTGAATCCTTGCCTTACACGAAGGATGATAAGACCCTCCTGAGAGAAAAAAGGTGCATAATTAAATAGGACTTCCATTGAGCACAAACAAGACCTGCTTCATCAGTTAGTGCTGTGCTTTGGAATATTATTGCTTTGAAAGTTTGCATTCTTTCCCTTCACCACATGATGAAATCGGAAGACCACCAACAGTCCTGAAATGATAATTTCAGAATAGAATCAGCCAAAACGTTTGTATACATATCAGTTCCAAAAGATTAATTATAAGTGATGATGATGGTGCCAACTTATGCTTTAAATTTGAAACTCTATAGTCTGTTATATATATATGATTGATGTGATAGCCTCACAGCAATTATAATTTTCAAAGCATAATTCATCTTAATTGATGGTTGTTCCCTTTTGAAGTAACCATGTTATGCATGGCTTCATCAAGTTCTGCAACAGGGTTTGATTGCTGTTGATAATGGTCATGTAGCCTTTATGGAGTTTTACTACAAACTCATGTCCTTTTTACGTCTCTTTCACGTTGCTTTTGTACGTTTAGATTTATCCCTTAGATATTATGATTACAAATTCTTCACAATTTTTATTTCTCTTTAAAAAAATTATTCTAAGATAAAATCTTATCAAAAATAAGTTTATATATATTTTTTCTTTACCTTCTCGCTTTTGTAAATTATTATTAAGAAGTAAATTTCAATCAAGTCGATAAAACTTGCTTATGAGTGTAATTTACACATATTTATATATTTTAAATTGATTTTATTTCTAATTGATAATGATAACATAATAGATAATAAATTTTAAACCATATTTTTGATATTTCATGTTAAAGAATAAATTTTAAGTTTAATTAAATCTTATAAAATTTATTTTGTAAGTAAAATTTGTATATATTTATATATTTTAGACGGATTTTATGTATCATTAGTCGATCTAAAATTTCCAACAACAAGATTTAAATACATTCTTATATTTTTTTATAGACTTATATCTCAAATATTAACGAATAATCACAAATTTCAAAGACTTGAGTGGTTTAAGATTGTTTTTTGTTGAGTTTTTGAGTAAGGAGAATCTTGTACAAGAAACTGAAATATGTGATGAAGTTTGTCAGATGTTCATAGTGGGGGCATTCTTCATACATTACTATATTTTATGATAATCCATATATAAGTCTAACTATAAAATTAATATAAAAGGGATTTGAGTGGTTGATTAATCTAATGGTAGATGGGGTCAAGGAAGTGATGCTTTAAAGATTCATGATGTCTCCTATCCCTTACCACAAAGTCTCTCTATCGATTATGACAGCCATTTTCACATCTTCTACTTATACATCATTTAAGTCCTTGTTTGGAAGTTGATTTTTTTTTTTCTTTTCTTTTTTCCACTTTGCATTTTGTGTAAGCTCATCGTTTCTTTAATTGGTTTTTAATTAGTACTAAAATATATATAATGATAATTGTGGGATGATTATTATTGGATAATTTATTAATATGTTTGGGTTTTTGTGTAACAATTGGATTATCTAGTAGGAGTTATGAGAGAAGCTGAAAATATTCTTGTGCTGCTTATAGTCATATATTCGAACAAGGCCTAAGTAGAAAAGAAGTATTGGCAATTCACAAGTGATGTGATGTTTGAATATTGAAGACAACATATGATGATTATCTCTATTCACAATTTGTATGCCAACGTGAAGAAATAGTAGAAAAAAAGTTAACGATTTTAACGAATGCATAAGTAGTAAAATATCTTAAGTTCAAGTATAAATTTATAAGGACTAGTGTCGTAAAAGTTTAAAAACGATTGCTTATTAATTTCATTGTGCAAATGTAAATATACTATTTTGTTTTAAAAATAAAAGAAAATAAGTAGAAGAAATAAAACTCTAATTGAAGTGATTGTTTAAATAATTGAATTTAAATTGAAGACGGTAAACTACAAAATTCTTCAAATTATTGACGAAAATAAATTCGTTATCAAATTTAAATTATTGATGATTTTTATTAACAAATTTTAGTTAGAAAATGATTGTCTATTAATTGTCTTGATTTTAACTTTTAAATGATATGAAAATATTGAATATAAAGAAATAAAATTTTTAGTAGAAAATGATGAGAAATTATTAGGTAGAAGAAAATAAGATCCTACTCACAATCTCAAATATGTTGAAATAACATTATATTTGAGATATGATATGTTTTAGAATTTGAAATCCTTATCATAATTTTATTTTTAAAAGTATCTCAGAAAATTGATGGAGAAATATATATTTAAATTATATTTATTCTTTACTTTAAGTTATGTAAGATTAGTATGTATTAAGACATATTACAATATGATTAAAATAAATATTTAGTAAATTAGAAATAAAGTATTTACTTCATTAGACTCTAATTATAAAAAAAAAAAATGAGAATTTTAACTATAAGAAAAGTGCAAAGCATGTTGGACCCACTATTTAGAAATTGGCAAACACAATCCACCACGAAATATAAGATAGGAGTGATAGTAATAATAGTAAGAGAAGACAAAATCACAACAAAACTTGATAATAAGTAAGAACCCTATATTCAATAAGAAAGTGGAATGTAGTGGACTCTCCATCATAATTTATTTATCAAATTTTCAATCTGAATTTGTGATGATCCTCACATCCTACAATCATAATTGTTTCTGTCTTTATTTTATGTTAATGTTGATATTAATTGTTGGTAAAATTAATTTTATATTATGATTATAGAAAATAGGAGATTAAAGCTTAAATATATATAACTAAATAGATATTACTATATAATACTATTTTTCAAAACCGCTATTTAAACCAAATCCAAGTAAAACCGTGTTGATATATAGGTTAATTATATATTATATAGAAATTTATAGATTTTTAAAATAAAATTAAAATAAAATTTTAAAAAATAAAATATAAATTAAATTAAATATGAATTAAAATTTAATTTTAATTAAATTTAAACTAACAAAATATAAATTAATTTTAATTTTAATTAAATTAATTTTAGACACTCTAAAAGTTGAATTTTAAATTATTTAAATTCGATTACTGTTTGATTATAAATAATTACTTTTGTGATACCATAAAAATATTTTTTTTTTCTTGAGTATGAAAGATAGTGATACACTGATCGAAATTGCTACAAATTAAATAAATTATCCAAAACTAAAGAATAAACAGAATAATTTCTTATTAAAATCACGAGTGACAATGAAATTGATTTGCAAAAAGAATAATGAAACTGGTAAAGTATGGCAGAGACTTTCTGGGCTTTGTCGGAGTGGTCTCCCACAAAAAGATTCACAGGAATTATAGAAAACTGAAAAAGCACATTCTTCAAAGGAATTTTTTTTTTCTTACAAAATTTAATTTAATTTGAAGAATAAAGCAAACAGCTGCAAACAGTTCTATATTCTCTTTTGTATAGTAAAATGCAATCACAATCTCTCATTCTCCCTAGTCATCCAATTTTCTCTTTTTCTTTTTTTGTTACACTACATATAATTCCACTGCTATCAGTTTATACAGAATTCATAGAGTTTTACAATATCAGTTTATATAGAAAGTCTCAGAATTTCCACTGTTAAATTCTGATTATCCAGTCTCAGTTTCTGTTTCCATCTCCCTCTCTATTGATTCTCTTCCATATTTGAGAATAGGTGAAACTGTTGTAGTTGTGTGAGCTGAAGTTTGATGTCTGTGCCATTGGAACAAGGCTATGTAGGGTTATTAGAGGTTTCTGCAATGGAAAGTTCTGACAAGTTTTCTACTAGTGGTGGCTTGAACCTCAAGGCTACTGAGCTGAGGCTTGGTTTACCAGGTTCCGAGTCACCGGAGAGAGATGGGGGTGTGGAAGAAAAAAATGGGCACCCTTTGGGCATGGTCAAGAATTTGGTGTCTGGGGCCAAGAGGGGTTTCTCAGACACCATTGATGGGGGTTCTAGGAAATGGCTTCTCTCTGGGAATGGTGGATCTGAGGTGGGTTTGGGAAAAGATTGTGGCTTGTTCTCAACAAGGGGTATTGGTGCTAGTGCTGCCAAGGCTGAGTCTGCCAACCAACAAATTTCTGTTGTAAAAGATAAAGTTCCTCTGCCTCCAAAACCTTTGAATGAGAAGAAACCTCAGATATCTGCTCCTGCTGCAAAGTAGCACCGTCTTCCTTTAGCATCATCACATAATATATGTATTCTTGTAGTTAATGTTATCTTTGTTCACTTTTTGTGCTGTCTTGTTTATAGCTTTTGTATATTTGGAAAATGTTGGAATCAAGAAGAAAATGGGATAATTCAGAGACAAGAAATGATTTTTTGTTCTTTTGTTTTACTTTGAAAAAATTATTTGGTTGAATTTTGAATGAAAAGAAGGAAAAATAAGTAAAGTCTATCAAGGCGAGGCTTTTGAGTTCTTTAACTCTTGTTGCTAATTATGTTATCATGTTGCTCTCTAGTGTTCTATAACCTGTTAACTCTTTTCTATGTAATTTAGGGGGTATTCCTTCCATGGTAATCATGATCTCGGTTGTTTTGGTTGTTCTGTAAGCTTTCTTCTTCATCTTGGTTATCAATTGTTTGCTGCTGTGTATGACTTTGTACTGAACTCCTTGGATTATTAAGTGTCCTATAACCAATAGTTCAATTTTCATTATGCAACTTTCTTCAGTGTTCTTATCTATTTTGCATTTCCCTTAGCCAGCTTAGTGGTTGGGTTCCTTTTTGTTGTGAAGTTATGATCTTTGATGGTTATCTCAATTTCCCTTTTAATATAGTGTAATTTTTCTGTTTCTTGGATCAGGGAACAGGTTGTGGGATGGCCACCAATCCGATCTTTCAGGAAGAACTCAATGGCCACTCAGCCTCAGAAGAATGATGATGATGCAGAAACCAAGTCAGGGTGCCTTTATGTGAAAGTTAGCATGGATGGTGCTCCATACTTGAGGAAAGTGGATCTCAAAAACTTTAGCACTTACATGGAACTGTCTTCAGCACTGGAAAAGATGTTTAGTTGTTTTACAATCAGTGAGTTTTATTTTTCTTTGCAAGCATATTATTCCATTCAAGGTTGTTCTTACCTTCTTACTGTACAATTATGAATAGCTTTCAAATTCCAATATTCTTTGGTTATAGCAATTGTTCTCTTGATTTGATTTTGATGAGCGAAGTATAAAGAATTTATCATGTTCAGAAGTGGCACCCTTTTAAATCAGAATCCTAAGTCTTCCAATGTCACAGGCTCAGGCTGGTTGGTTCCATGAGCTGGGGGAATATTTACGGGAGTGCTATGAATAGGTCAAATGATTCTTTACCAATAAAACGGTTTTTATGTTTCAGATTCTGATGATGTTTTCACCAATGACAAGTGCAGGTCAATGTGGTTCTCATGGAGTTTCTGGTCGAGATAAGTTGAGCGAAAGTAGACTGATGGATCTGCTTCATGGTTCAGAATATGTTCTCACCTATGAAGACAAGGATGGTGATTGGATGCTAGTTGGTGATGTTCCATGGGAGTGAGTGCATATCATGTCTCTGTTTTGCATTATTCTGATTTGATTTCTATTTGGTGTTTAGACTTAAAAAAGCATTACTCTGCATAGTAAACATCTGTTAAACTGTGTTTTTCTGCAAATACATTTATTTGATCATCTTAATAATATCAGAATCAAAACAAAGGACAACATGAGAAATGATGTTGTTGTTGTTTAGGATGTTCACTGACTCATGCAAGAGGTTGAGGATAATGAAAAGTTCTGAAGCAATTGGACTAGGTGAGACTGATTCATACAACTATGTGCTTTCTTTTATATCTTGTCTTAACATTGAAAACCTCATCAGTCATGATATAACTCAACTGCATAATGATACAAAATGATGTACATATATATATATATTGAATCTTGAAGTGTACTTATCTACTTATGTTTGATTCCTGCAGCACCAAGAGCCATGGAAAAATGCAAAAGTCGCAACTAGCAATATGCTATTGATACAGAAAAGATGGAGTACTAACTATTACCTTTAAATACATCATAGAAGAGTTCAAAGGCAAGTGCAGGGCACAAGCTGGGGATTCTCTTGCTTGAATATGTAAAATCCTACATATAGGATTAAAGTATCTTAGGCCATATGTTTGTTGTAGACATTTCTTAGGCTTGTTGTTTATCCTCACTTCTCTTCAATCACTGCACTGTGAACTTCGTAAGATTGAAGCTGTCTTACTAAGTAAATTTTGTAACTCAAGTATATGAAGTTTAATATTGCTGAGCATTTTGAAATTTAAGTCATGCATGAAAAGCAAAATAACAGAGGTATTGTGATAATCAAACAAAGGTGCTTCGATATAGGAGCATCTTGAATATACATATGGAATAAAGATAAGATGATTTATTCTCATTTCAACTAAAGATAAGATAAAGATAAGATAAGTTTATAAGAGTTCATAATATATAATATATAAGTATACGTAAATCATTTAATATATACCAGTTTTATGAGTAAAGATAAGATGAGTTTATAGTTTATAAATATATGTAAATCATTTAATATATATTAGTTTTATGAGATTGAATTATATTTATATTTTTTAACATATAGGATTATAGATTATAATTATTTATTAATGTCTAATTCTATCTTATTGATTGATTTTATTAGATGGAATTAAGTTTAAAATCTTTCTTTTAATCTTGGATATTTTTCACCAATGTTTAGTTTATCAATATGATTTTGTGATTCTTCTAAAATAATTTTAACTGTCCTCACACCTCATTTAATTCTTATTTTTTTTATATTTTTATTTAAGTGTTTAGAAATAAGTACTAGTTAAAATGTAAAGGATGTGTTAGGAAACTTAATGCAAGTGTTTTTTTTTTTACTGCCTTTGTTATGTCCATTATTCTTTAAACATCCATCTTATTTTCAAAAAATTATAAAGACAAGAAATAAATTATCAACATAATATATTGTTAAAGACCAAAAAATAAGTATATGATTACAAAGATTAAACTAAAATAACAAAGATTAAAACGAAAACAAAAGTGGATCAACTATGTATTACATTAACTATACAAATAAAATTAATTATGCCCTGAACTGTAAAATGAAAAACATATTAGTTTAATGAATCTCTACTGATACTGTACCACAAGTATGTTAGAAAGCCTCTTGATAAATATAAATAAGCAAAATATAAACTTTCGAAAGCCTTACTTAAAAAGTACATATATTTTTTAAAAGGAGACAAAGAAAATTTGACACTAAATATATCATAAATAAATTTATATTAAATATTAATATATTAATTTTATTATAAAATTTTAAGATTATAAATCTTTTAAGTTTCTTTATTTATATATTGTTTATCTTGTATATTTTATTTGATATAAAATTTCAACTAATACTTAAATTCATATATACAAATTGAATAAATGTATGTATAACTGTTGAATGATTAAGGAAATAGTGTTTTTTTTAAAAGCCATTGTTCGATTTTTCGACTTAAAGACGAAAACATCCACAATATAGTAAGTGAAAATTATTTTCCATATATACAAAACTTAATATTAAAGAGGCCAGTAATAGAAAATTAATTTGAGCTTAACTAGAGTAGAGAGAAACTTATCTAAATTTGAAAAGGTATTTTTGGAATGTTATTTGGATTAATAAAAGATGATAAGAAATGAAAGAATTTGAAAGGAGAATGAATAAATAATGTGATATTATTGATAGATTAAAAAAGTTTTAATTGATAGAATTAACATATAACTATTTTATCATTAGATGTGAAAATAATTAAAAATATAGTGTAAATTATATTAAAATGAAATATGAATTATTATTTAAAAATGAAATATAAATAACTATTTTAAATTAAAAACTATAATTAATTAGTGTAATAATTTATATCTGGCCATAAAGGATATGGAAAATGCAACAGTNGTACGTAGGTTAAAAGTACATGGGCAAATTGGTAAATGCACAACATTAATAGACTGTTCCGCGTTTTTTAACGTAAATTTACCAAAACAAATATCACATACACTCTTGTATGGTNTAAAGCTTCCTTAGTCAATTCAAGACAAACATTAACTTTATAAATAAGTAAGATTTAATATGTTTTTGGTATTTTAATTTTTATTAAAAATTAAAATCAATTCATTTTCGAAAATTTGAATTAATTTAATTTTTATTTTTAAAATAATATAAGTTTAATTATTTTAATTAAGTTTTAATAAATTTATTTGACAATTTTAAACGTATTTTTCAATTAATATTAAAATGAAAATGTATCAAATTAGGTAAATAAATTAAATATTATCTTGAAATGGATTTGAGACTTGGAATAAATTTAATAAAATTTAATTAAAAAAAATAAATTGAAAAAAAAATTAAAAAAATTATTTTCAATTTTTATTAAAAAGTTAAGAAATAAAATTATATTTAATTCTAATTTATAATAAATTTTCAATTTTTTTCTTTGACAATACATTTGATATATATACATATATATACACACCCACCCACACACACACACACACACATATATATATATATATATATATATATATATATATATATATATATATTAGTTGAAAATTAGTTACCGTAAACATTTTAATAATAACCTTTAAATTCACTACCATACACCTTAAACATAATTTTCCTTATATAAATGAAAACAAGCTTCTCTTTAGGATTTTTAATTCTAAAAACTTTTCCCACCAGAAATTTTAATTTGAAAAATTATAAAAAAATTTTAATTTGATAATTTTCACTCACACAGTCACACTCACTCACTCACTCTCTTTATATACATTAAATCTAAACTTTACAAAAAATAAAATAAAATTACTATTCCACAAATATGATACAAAAAGATAGATTTTTATTGTGATATATATTTAAATGTTCAAATTTTACAAATCCAAGAACTGAAAATGAAAATGTTCAATCTACTTCAACAAGAACTTCACACCCACCATACTTGATATCAATTCCATTATAAAAAATCATTAAATAATAACTAATTTTAGAAACAAAAAATAATTCTAAATTACTTACCGTAATTTAAACATTAATTTATAAATTAAAATTTTTTGAAATCCAAAACAATTGTTATTATAAATAAAAATTTATAATTAATTCGTAAGTTAAAATCTAAATTTGTTTTTATAATTAGTTACACAGATTTTTGCTATTAAGAAAATAATAACTTTATGACAATTAAGTATGAGACTATTTTATTACTCGTGGAGGATCATCCATATTGAAATAGTAAAAGTAAAATTTTTATTGCAAACCAAAAGATGTCAAATAAAAAAATAAATAAATTTATAAAATTGATTACTTAAATAATAAAATTGATAAAATAATTATTTTAATTAAAAAATTATTTAAAGGATAAAATAAAAAAATGCATACTAAAATTAAAATTCTTTTATATATACCCATAAGTTATATATATATATATATATTGTTTCATTTTTAATGTAGTATCATAGCATAAGATTTTAGTTAAGATTTACATTTATTATACCATCCACTATTAAAGTTTTATGAATTTTCACATTCAATGTCCTTTAAATGATAAACGTGTTGGAGATTCCACTCCACTAAAAATAATATTAAGTTTAACACTGCAAAATAACCTGTTCTTTCTTATTTTTAAGCATAACAAGACACTTTCTATTAATTTTCTTGAGAGACTTGAACAAACTAATATCTATAATATTTAAAATATAAATAAAAAGTAAATAAATCTATTTATATATAATATTTGTATTACATAATTATATTTTATTCTGATAATAATCATAATGAAAAAGGACGTGACGATTGTTGATGATTTTAGTGAGAGGAAACACAGATAAGTGTGTCTGCATGGCTATCAGAAAGAACTTGGAGGATCATGCAGAAGATAAAAGGAGAATTGTTGATATGTTTATATTTTTCGATAAGGAAGATATTATATAATATGATATAACCTATTAATACACATAAAGATAACTTTACAGATGAGTCTTACATCTTATATAATATTTAAATCTGTCATTTTTATCAAACACGTGGACTCACTTATTTTCTCAAATGATTGTTGGCGTCAACAAGTTAATATCTCCACCGTTTAATAAAGTTAACTTTGTATGCACGAATTATATTGCCGATGCCATCGCCTTTGAAGCGTCCCATATTTGATGCGTTTTGTTGGTGTTGGAAGATTGGTGTTGTAAGACTCGAGAAAAATATAGGACTTATGAATAATAGAGTGATGAGATGTGAATAATTTTAATGAAAGTTGAATGGTTATGTGTTGTAGTCTCGATTAGAACATAAAAAAATGTAGGTTATTTAATGGTTTTGTTAATTTAAATGTAACGTAATTTATTGTTCGTTTGTTATAATTATAATATTTGAAATTATCAATGTAATGTGTTGGTTTGTTGGTTGATTTGTGTGTATAAGGTTGAATGAGTGTGAGTTCAAATCCTAGATAGGGAGGTTTATAAGTTTTATTTATAAAGAAAGGAAAACATAAAAAAAAAAGAGTCACGAACTTATTTCTTTGATTGGCTAAGGTATGAGAAGCTTACCTTTATTTTATTATTTTATTGTATGATGAATTTGGAGATAACTTTGATTTCTTTGAAAGCATGACAAAATGTATAATTGTTATTTTATTTGATGAATGTTGATATATTCTTAAAATTTTTATTATACAATTAATTATTTGGATGATTGTTAAATAAAAGTGAATGTTTAAAATCCATGGATATCTGTGCGTATGAAACTGATAAATATCAGTTTATCCTTTTTTTTTTTTTGTTTATGATTTAGTCACACATAGCATTGATTTCCTTCTTTTAATACATGTATAACATTTGAACATTAAAAAAAAAAATAATGACCGCTACAGGAGGTTGGAACCTTAAATTGGAGAGAGAAACCCTAAGTTTCTAACCTTTGATTTGCTTTTCCCTTAAAAAGGAAAAGAATTCTATTACGTCAGGTTTTATTCCTAGCTTATTTTGTTTATTTAAAATTAAAATGAGGAAATGGTTTTAACAAATAGCCTTATGTAAAGAAATGATCTATCTTAATTTATTCAAAATCCTAGTTGTACATAACCTTCATCCAGCTTGGCTTTTTAATTTTTTTTTGTAAAATCTTTCTCCCAACCTTCAGTTTCCTTTCTCGCATGCAGTAGGTATTTTTCCCCAATTTGTTTTCTTCTTTCTTCATCATGCGAAACCCCGAAGCCTGAAGTTTCTGTTCCTTTTCTTCATTGTGATTGACTCAACGTTGGCGGCGAGCGCGGCGGGGAATGATGAGGTCGCAAGAGGGGCGTTTTTAAAGGGGTTAAAACTCTAGTTTCTTTCTTCTCTCTTTCTCGCTCGGACACTCAAGCTGGAGGGATCATCGTTGGTGCGGCTATGTCGGCGAGAGCGCGACGACTGCACGGTAGAGGCACGTTGAGGGCACGGCGTTTCCTTCGTGGCAGTGTGTGTTGGTGGCGACCTTCACGGTCCAAGAACAGAGGCTTTATTCTTCTTATCCCCTCTTTCGATTTTTACGAGTTAGGGATTTGGATATTCACCAAAATTTTGGATTGCTATTTCGCGTTTGGGTTGGTTTTGTTCTTCTGCAGGTCTGGTGTTTCTTGATTGGGTTTAGGATTCTGATTGAGATGGTTAGGGTTTTGAATTGGGAAAATTCTTTTAGGGTAATCGTTGTTCGTGTTCTCCTTCTTCGTTCTCCGGTGTATCTGATACCTGCGGTGAAGAGGAATTGAGGCTGAGCGAGAACGAGCAAGAACTGTTGGGCTGTGGCCAAGTTGCTCTCGGTTTGGGCCTAAGTGAGTTTGTAGACTCAAAGTTAAACCTGGGATTAGTCCTTTTGATTTCGTAATTGAGCCTGTAGACTCCCAGAATTCACTCTGTTTAGTTTTGAATTTTTAATGGTAGAAAAGAAAAATTAAAAATTCAATAATATTAATAATGATCAGAATTTTAACTGGACTGTTTATACTTACAGGTTTAGTGGTTGGATTTAATTTGGAATGTGTAAAAGTCGTAATTATTAATATTAATTAATAATTATTCATATTAATTAATGATGTTAAATTAAAAAGGGAGAGATGAAAATATTAAATTTGGGAGTTATTATTGTTCGTTTAGTAATTAATTAGAAATCTCGTTAATTAATATTATATATTTTGGAATTNGGAAATTAAATTATTCCAAGAAGAGAAGTAATAAGACTTGATTAATNAAGGTAATAAATAATTTATTAGTTTGAATTGACATGGAATGATATTTATATATTTATTTAATTGAAATTTATTTATTTATTTGGAATGATACTTATTTATTTGCTGGAGTNATGTTTATTTATTTATTATTTATTTAATTGTAATTTGTTGTTGGAGTGAAACCATAAAGGATTTAGTTTGAGTATATTAGAATTTTTAACGAGACAGTAGATAATGATGAATGACCAGTATTAGGTGGAGAGTGAGAACGTCTGTTGTACTTAGATATATTCGTTGGAACGAGCAAGTTTTAAATGTACCTGAGGATGTAGTTGATGAGCACAAGAGTGAAAGATAAGTCCACTTTTTGTACCTAGTAAAGCCTGAGACTATCGATAGATCGAGATAGCAACTTCCTTTGGCCTTGTGTGCGAAAAGGGAGCGCTTGGGTATTGAGCCCTCCTTGTGTGGGGGTGATGGTGTTTGCCTTGTCCTTGAGTGGCAGGAAACATGTTCCTTAGCCAGGTAGGCAGGACTACTCGGGCAGACCTGTAGGAGGGGCTACAGGGGACTTGTGGGGAGGCCACAAGTTTGAGGTAGGGTACTTAAGTGTGATTGATTCTTTTCACTATGAAGTTATGGTATTGTGGAGGCTCATGGCGTGATTCATGATGAATGATTCTTGATGAGGTTAGTTGTGATGGAGGTACGTGTAATTTTGATTCAGGATGACGATGTGATGGGAATTGATGACGTGGAGGGTATAGTCACATTATAGTTAACAAGGATGTTGATTATGTTCATGATATAGAAACAATTATGTGAGTATGAGTAACATTGTATATGAATGGCATTATTATTAAGTTGTGCTTACTTATCTTGTACATACTTTATTGTTATTGGATTGTGTTATGGTAGCTTACCCATATTTGTTTATGTGGTGGTTGTGTGTGTCTTGCGATGATCGTATGACCTTGGTTATACGGGAACAGGGATACTCCAGATGCATGATAGCGACGTGAGTGTGGGGGACAACCTTGATTTATTTACAGCTTTGAGTCATGAATTTCAGAAATAATGTAATTGGATTAATTTTTATTTCTTGGTTATTTTATTATTTTTGGAATTTTGTAAATGAATTATATTTTCTTGGTGAAGTTAGAACTTTAATTGAATTCCGCAAGATTTGAATGTCAAAATTTTTAATTGGTACTATTTTTCGTACTAAGAGGATTTTGAAATATTTTACTTTAATTAAATTGGGGCGTTACAGGTGTCGTTGTCTTCACTCTCAGATAGAAGCAATCTACGCTGTTGCGATTGCATATTCCTGCAATGAGGGCATGCAGAAGGCTTCCACATCCCTGTTCGACAAACTTCTTCAATCATGTAAAGCAATGCAAAAGAAGTTATCTGCACGCACGATCATTAATATATTTCTTACCATATAAAAACCATTCACTTCTCTTTAAACATGCTAAAATCATTACAATCTTTTCAATCCCATTCAATAAACACTTTTAATATAACCCTTTTACAAAAACATATTAACAGTATAAAAACAAATGCTGTAAGAAAATCAAACAACTAATTATCCTAAAACTTTGGAAAGATTAACGTTGCTATACATAAATCCAACCTTACCTGCACGTGCAACTCGACCACCTCAGTGGATTTTCCGGATAATTCTGATGAAGGTGAAGACGAAGAATTTGGTGCTGCAGTTTTTTGGTGTGGGCACATATGGAAAGACTATAAATAGATAGATTATAGATTCTTACCACTGTAATATCAACATCAAAGGGAAGCGTTAATCTTCCGCAGAATAATTTATATGGCATCTAATTCTTTCTCCAATATATTATCACTCTTCTATCTTTTGGAACATAGTTCTCATCTTGGCATTGCATTTTTTACTTTGTTCAATTCCTTCCATTGAGTGAACGACATCCATCCGTAATGCACAGTGACTTCATTCTCAATCAATCGATACCAACATTTCATTCATTAGCTAAAACATTAAAGTTCTTTCCAATCGTGTTATGTACTGTGTTGGCTTAGCCCTTCATTCTCATATGTAGTTCAACTCTTCATTCTTCTGGTTTTTTAGGTTTTTTATCCCAAAATTTACAGCAACCACTTTTGCTCACTCCCTCAGCACTTCAGCTTTTCCTACTAATTCAGATGTTTGATGTATTCCCTTTCCAAAGACTATGTATATCTACAAAGCAACAATATTTAGGGATGCAAAATTTTGCATGCACCATTTAATTTCATTAAAATGCTTATAGGTAGTTATCTTATTTTGAAAAATAAATAATCTGCCTCATATATTAACTTATCACAGTTTTTTTTAATTATTCTTATTATTATTATTTTAATGTCATGTTTTAGGCGTCAGATTACATAATATTTAACGTAAAAATTGACTGGTGAAATTTTCGTAAATAAGTCGATCATGTAGACATTGGTTATTGGGGTGACCCGATGTCTATACTAAAGACCACGTCTGTTTGTCCAATTAGACACCAAATTGGAAGCGTCAGAATGTGAAATGTCATTTTTTTTTGCTATTTAGACGTCTGATGCCGCCACCCTGATGTCTAAGGAGTCATTTAGACGTCGGAGTGGCCAATAACTGACATCTAGATGTCGGGCCCCCCAATGACTGACGTCTAATGACCTGCACAGGTAGGTGAAAAGGTTGTTTTGGACATCGTCTCTTCCTACATCAGACATTTATAGACAATGCGAAAATTAATTTTTAAATCGAATAAACATCATATTAGTGATTGCCCCGATGTCTATTCTCATTTAGAAGGTCACTAGGGGGACCAACATCTAAATTCCTGTTATATCAAAAGTTGCGAACGTGCGGGGAGTTACGCGCACCGTTCATCGTTTTCCTCCTCGTGTTTTTTCTCTGCGGCTTTGCATTTCCAGGTGCGTTTTCTCTCTTTTGGACCGTTTAAACTTACTTTTATTCCGATTAAATTACTCTTTGATGAAATATGTTCCATTTAGACCGATTAAAATACGTTTTGATGCAATTTCTGGCGTGTTCTTGGATTACGTTTTTGACCCTTTTGGCCTGCGGTTTTGGACGTGCACTCCTCAATTTCCCTCCATTGCATTTTTAATTTGCTAAGAAGTTTAACTTCCTTGTTGAAAACTTTTTGCATGTTATTGGCTTTTGTGTATGCATGTTATTGGCTTTTGAGTATGTATGTTATTGGGTTTTGCGTATGCATGTTTTTGACTTTTAGGGTATGAATGTGTTATTGGCTTTTGAATATGCATGTAATAAAGTTTTGTTGTGTTATTATAATTGGTATGTTAGATTATAAGTATCAAATCATTAAGTGAAACTCAGTTCCTGTTTGAAATTTAGCACAAACGATTAATCTTTTATCCGTTTGTATTAAATTTTGAATTGTCCGATTGGACAGTTTGGGAAAATTATTTTTCATAATTTGCTATAACATGTACGTTGGAGTTTATGGATAAGATTGATAAAATTTCAGTTCAGATTATTTGTGTTGTTCTCTGGATGCATATTTGATTGTGATCATCCATGACTAGTCTCATTTCGTATATTTCGAAGATAAAAAAAGATAAAGGCTAAATGATGCACCACACTTGTTAGTATGAGGTGGTTATGCAAAACTAGAGAAGAAGATGAGAAAGAGTCGAGCAGAGGTCTTGGGACTCGAGTCCCCCGACCTAGCACTTGCACCTGCTAGGTACGAGTTATGGAAGGCTACTCAGACTAAATATGATGGAACATGACATCTTTCTCAACTACCTTGATCTCACAAAGAATTGTAAGTTCAAATCAAAACATTGTTTGATTGTGTATTTATCATTGCATGTATTTTATGGGGAACTAAGTCATTAACACCTTTATGATGTTCCTCGTGGCATTGGAGGCCGACTTTTGACGGTGGCGACAACTTCATTGGGGTTTGGCGAAGATGAGGGAGTCGGTGTGCGGTGGCAAAGGGGGAGAGAGAAGCGGGAAGAGGCAGAGAGGGAGAGGGAATTGAGAGCGGAGGAAAGCAAAGGCGCGATCATGAAAACAGGGAAAATTGAGAATGCCACGTAATAATAAACTGTACAGCTAATTCAGGTTTCGCTAGGTAGGCAACTCTGTCGTTAATCTTTTTAACGCCATAAGCAAAAAAGGACTAATGTACACTGTTTTTTGCGAAAAATAGGATGTTAGTAAACTTTTGAAAAAAGGAAGGACAACTTTGAATAAATTCTACAAATTGAGGAACCAAAATGGGTATTAAATTTTTATTCTAATAATAATCTTAATGAAAAAGGACAAGATGATTGTGAACATATATTACATTGATGATTTTAGTGAGAGGAAACACATATAAGTGTATCTGCATGGCTATAAGAAACAACTTGGAGGATCATACAGAAGATAATGGAGAGTTGTTGATGACTTTATATTTTTCATGAGGAAGATATTATATAGGTTAAAATACCTTTTTGGTCCCTAAGTTGGGGTGAAAATTTTCATTTTGTCCCCGCTTTCAAAAATGATTGCCTTTAGTCCCCATGTTTTCAATTTTGAATGCAATTGATCCCTTCCGTTAAGTCTATGTTAACGACGTTAAGTGTTAAGTGACTATGCATGTTACGTGGCAGCAAATGTTGTGGTGGTAGCATATGTGTTTTAAATTTGGGCAAATTACATATATTCATTTTTTTAAATTATATATATAAAATTATGGGGTTTAGATGTGAAAAGTTAACCAAACACATTTCAAGAATATCATCAGGAAGAAAGATATGCATTCTATTGTTTGTCAAAAATTCATTAAGCTCTGAATTCTTTCGGTTGTGTCTCCTCCAAAACCTGTCCTTCACCCCATATGAAAAGCAATCCACAGCAGTTTCTTCAGGGCCACAAATCGGCTTATATCCCTTTCTCTCGTCACTGGCACTAGATCTCCTTCTACTGTTTGAATCACCAAAATCATCACTGGTGTCAGCACCTACCTTGCAGCCCCCACCTCGTCCATAAAGATTTAAGCATCTTAAAGAAACTCCATTCACATCACCATCTTCTTCCCCGACATTCCTGTTATTCTTCTTCTTCAACCTCTGACTGAAACTCCTAACAAGTCACTTTGACACACTCAAATTCTGTAAATCTTGACAATAAGATTCGTCTGCCCCCAATCTTCCAGAAAACATTATGCTCACTAATTCTTCAAAAAAAAAATATACAACACCCATCGCTATCTGGCAAATATGCGTATAGAGCAGCACGCAAGCCCTCTTTCTACGATTCATCAAATCAAAAGAAAGAAAAAAATACAGATTTAAGCATTGTCAAGGAATAGAAGACACATACACACTCCTTGCAAAGCCACTAGGCATTAATGTCCCGGTTAACTTTTCACATCTAAACCCCAGCATATGTGTTCTCCTCTCGCGCGCGAAGATGGGTGAGGAGGAAAAGGGGATCTGATGTCGCGGCCAGCGGCGACCCTGATGGCGCTTGGCGTCGCCGGTGATGTTTTGGACCGGGTAGAGGGCCCTTCACAGTGGCCGTGTGGCAGAGGTTGAGTCGTGGTCGTTGAGCGCGGAGGGGAGTCTTTATGGTTTTTCTTGCTCAAAGAAGAAGACCTTAGGTCTCTGGTGTTGAGTGAGTATGGAATGAAGAGGAAAATCAGAGAACCCCTAAGGGTTTCCAAGAACGAAAAGGGCTTGGGCCTAATTTTGTTTTGTTTGCCCTAATTTAAAAAAATGAATATATGTAATTTGTCCAAATTTAAAACACATATGCTGCCACCTCACTGCCACGACAACATTTGTTGTCACATAATATGCATAGTCGCTTAACTCTTGACGATGTTAGCATAGACTTAACGGAAGGGATCAATTGCACTCAAAATTGAAAACATGAGGACCAAAGACAATCATTTCTGAAAGGAGGGACAAAATGAAAATTCTCACCCCAACTTGGGGACTAAAAAGGTATTTTAACCTATTATATAATATGGTATATCCTAATATACATAAAGACATTTCACATAACTTTTAATTAAAAATCTTACATCTTGTGTTTAAGTGTGTTATTTTGATTAATGTAATACTTTCACTCACACTTAATTTCTGAAACGTCGCATCATCCACCATTTATTAAAGTTAACTTCCTTTGCTTGAATTATATTACCGATGCCATCGCCATTGTAGCGTCCCATATTTGATACGCTTTGTTGGCCTCCATGAGATGGTGGTGGTGTTAGAAGATTGCTGTCGCTGTCTTCACTATCAGACACCCATCTACGCTGTTGCGATTGGAGATCCTTGCAGTGAGGGCATGCAGAAGGCTTCCACTTCTCAGTTCGACACACTTGTTCAATCATGTAATGTAATGCAGAAGTAGGGTGTTCCACAGGGCCATCTACGATGAAATCTAATTTCCCATTAACCACTCGAATCCTCACCACAACTGAAAAACCTACGTCTACATCACTTCCACCACTATTCACGTAATAATGCGCTACGGTAACCCTGTAGGGTTGTTTTTCGTTGCTTTTCTTCTTGCTCTCCATAACCAAAAGACCTTTCTTGGTTCCACTCGCATATGCCCACCTCTGTGTTTTTATCCCGCCACTCAATGATTCACCATATTCTGCACCCGTCAAGTAGCTTGCCGACTCAAATGTTGGGTAAAGAAAACCAATACTTTTTTCTTTTTTCACTTCTATCGTGATTGTTTCCCATTGATAAGAAAGCACCTCCTTTTTTACGGCACTACAATCTTCTAGACAGATGCTTAAGGTTTCAGGACCTGATACTTTGTCCGTGGTTTTTAATAAGAAAAGTGTAGAAGTCATTCCGTCAACGTCGTACTCGAGTTTCCAACGTCGGCCCCAAACATCTTCTTTTGTTACGCTAATGGTAGCCGCTTTGCCTAGTTTAATATCGTAAGATGAATAGTTTCCCTTTCCCAGTAGACGAAGCCCGCTAAAGACTATTCCCCATTTCTATTCAACAATTTCCAGCAGCACTGTATCTGCAGACATGATCATAAAATATATTTTTTACCATTTCAAAACCATTCACTTCTCTTCAAACATGGCAAAATCACCTTAATGTATTCAATCTCATTCAATAAACACTTTTAATATAACCCTTTTACAAAATAGTAGAAAAACAAATGCTGTAACAAAAGCAAACAACTAATTATACTAAACCTGCGGAAAGATCAACGTAGCTAGACATAAATCCAACCGTACCTGCACGTGCAATTCGACCACATATTTTCCATAATTCCGATGGAGGTGAAGACGAACAATTTGGTGCTGCAGTTTATTGTTGTTTGGAAATATGGAAATAATATAAATAGATAGATTATAGATTCTTGCCACTGTAATATCAACATCAAGGGAAGCGTTAATCTTCCGCTGAATAATTTATATGGCATCTAATTCTTGCTCCAATATATTATCATTCTTCTCTATTTTTTGGAACATAATTCTCATCATGCTCTTGCTCTTACTTTGTTAGATTCTTTCCATTAGTCAAGAACATCCGTAATCCTGTGACTTAATTCTTTCAGCCATTTTTTTCTTACTAAACAATTACATCTTAACTAACAAGAATTGAGTTATATCTTTCGAACCCCTTTAAAATATTAGTGTGGAATCAATTATTTTATGTTGTGCTTAGGGATAAAAAAAACATGTGAGATGTTTTTAAATAAAGAATTTCGTAATAGTGAGTTTGAATGATAAATAGAGAGAGGTAGTTTAGTTTTATATATACAAAAAAAAAAAAAACTATTTTTATATCTATTTTTTTTAATAATTACTAGCAAAAACATAGGCGCTATTTTTTTTTTATATCTAAAATATTAAAAGTAAAAAAGTACGATTTATCATTGGTCTATATATATATATTGCTTGAAAAAGAAAGCAATAAATTACAAACTCGTAAAATTATGAATCAATTAATTCTTTATCAGGAGACCGAATAAAGATCTTTGTTGAGGATACGTTTTGAGCTTCCGTGTAATTTGATATAAATTATTGACATAGATTTAATGCATTAAACTATAATAAAATATAACAATATATTAATTTTATTCAATAATCCACAATTTACTTTTTAAGGAGTCTTATAAAACACATCATCCATAATTTCTTGTATTTTGAAAAAAATAAAAAAATAGAAATACAATGTATATGTAATAGATTAATAGTATATAATGTAATAAGTAAATAAATAATTATTACCTGATTAATGCAGATATTTTGGTGTGAATTAAATATCTTATTGTAGTGAGTATGTTGGGATTTTGAAATGTGGGGTATTGTGTTCATGAGTCACAATGACATTGAATTTAAACATTTCTTAATGTTTAAAGGAACAATTTAAATAATTATTTTAATTGGTTATTTAAAAAAATATATCAAATAACAAAACAATTAAGCTTAAAAAAATGGTTATTTTAATAACGAAATTGGTAAAATAATTATTTTAGTTAAAAAAAGTTATTTAAAGAATAAAATTAAAATATAAATGTACATACCAAAAAAATCTCTTTTATATATAAATATAAATTATATATATATATATATATATATATATATATATATATATATATATATATATTTTAATGTTAGCATAAGATTTTATTTTAGTTAAGATTTACATTTATCATACTACCCACAACTAAATCTTTTTTTAATTTTGACATTCAAAGTCTTTAAGATGATAAAAGTGTTGGAGATTCTATATCCATAATATTATATACAACACTACAAAATATTTGTTCTTTCTTATTTTTAAACATAACAAGAAACTTTCTATTAATTTTCTTGTGACTAGAGACTTGAACAAAACTAATATTTATAATATTTAAAAAAAATCTAAAAAGTAAATAACTCTATTTATATATAATTAACACACGATTGTGAATATATATTAGATTGATGACTTTAGTGAGAGGAAACACAGATAAGTGTGTCTGCATGGCTATAAGAAACAACTTGGAGGATCATAGAGAAGATAAAAGGAGAGTTGTTTGTGTTTATATTTTTCATAAAGAAGATATTATATAATATGATATATATAACCTAATACACATTTCACACCACTTTTCATAAGGAAGATATTATACATATGATAGAACCTAATATGATATAACGTGTTTCGGTATAGGGCCGAGATCCAAGTCACCTACACAATTTCCTCTGCTTCACCTCCTGTCCGAATTCTCTCGCGTGCTCTTGTGCTTCAAACTCCCGGAGGGTACCTGCTAAAGACACTCCGATGCTTAAGTCAGTTTGGTTATCCGATCGGATATCTTAATTCAGAATTAAATGCGCAATCAAATGAATCCACCTACCTGTGACCTTTGACTCATATTTATAGTGGTAGACATGGGCCTGGTATTAAGATTACTTTAATTAAGGCCCAATTGTGGCCCAGCCATCTAAAACACTGGATTATGCTAATCTTTCCACACTTACCTTAACCCTGTTGATCGTGACCGTCCGGTCATTGTGCCGACCGTACGCCTCCCCTTAAATCTTATTCTACGGGTGGATTTTTGTATCTGACCGTCCGGTCATGGTGTAACCGGCCGGTAATCTTTAGCTGTCAGTATCGGCGGAAAGCGGAATGACACGAAAGCTAGGGCGCTAGCTGTCGGGCCCGTTCGGGGGATCCTTTTTCTACCGCCGGCTTCGCCTATACCAGATAACGTCGGATAGCGAGGGTCTTCCGTCCGGCATTGACCATGACCGGTCGGTGGTCCCTAATACATAACGTAAGACTTTGACTCACTTTTTTTTTTTTCAAAAATTTGATGATGGCGTCAATATCCACTTATTAAAGTTAACACTGTTTGCTCGAAACATACTACCGGCGCCATCGCCATCGAAGCGTCCTTTATTTGATGTATTTTGTTGGCCTCCATAAAATGGTGGTGTTCGAAGATTGGTGTCGCTGTCTTCACTGTCAGAAACCCATCTACGCTGTCGGGATTGGATATTCTTGCAATGAGGGCATGCAGAAGGCTTCCACGTCCCTGTTTGACAAACTTCTTCAATCAAGTAAAGTAATGCAGAAGAAGGGTGTTCCACAGGGCCATCTACGCTATAATCTAATTTCCCATTGACCACTCCAAACTTCACCACAACTGAAAAACCCAAATTCACTCCACTCTCACCAAAATTTCCACCACTAGCACTATTCACTAAATAATGTGCTATGGTTACCATGTAGCATTCTACTTCGTTGCTTTTCTTCTTGTTCTGCAAAAAAAAAAGCCCTTTACTGTTCTCAGACGCATATGTCCAACTCTGCGTTTCTACTTCGCCACCATATGATTCACGAATTTTTGAAAAATTCACTGACTTTAAAACCGTTCCTATTCCTATAGGAATTACGTCAAGACCAGTTTCTCTGCCTTTTTGCGCTATAAAGGTAATAAGTTCACGTTTATGAAGGCTACCAGCTTCTGAATCCTCCTTTGACTTTACGGTATGACCATCTTGGACAGTCAAGATAAATCCTTCATCAAATGGTCTATATATGGAAAGTACACAAGTCATTCTGTCTACGTCGTACATGAGTCTCGAACATGGGCCCATACAACTTTTTTCATCTTTTATGACCCTAATGGTAGCCGCTTTGCCCAGTTTAATATCGTAAGAAGAATAATAGTTTCGATTTCCCAGTAGACGAGGGCCGCTAGGACTATTCCCCATTTCTATTCAACAATTTCCAGTTATCTGCCACGCACGATCATAAATATATTTCTTACCATATCAAAACCATTCACTTCTCTTTAAACATGGCAAAATCATTATAATCTTTTCAATCCCATTCACTAAACACTTCTAATATAACCCTTTTACAAAAACATATTAATAGTATAAAAACAAATGCTGTAAGAAAATCAAACAACTAATTATCCTAAAACTTTGGAAAGATCAACGTAGCTAGACATAAACCCAACCGTACCTGCACGTGCAACTCGACCACCTCAGTGAATTTTCCGGATAATTCTGATGAAGGTGAAGACGAACAATTTGCTGCTGCAGCTTATTGGTGTGTGCATATATGGAAAGACTATAAATAGATAGATTATAGATTCTTACCACTGTCATATCAACATCAAGGGAAGCGTTAATCTTCCGCAGAATAATTTAGATGCATCTAATTCTTGCTCCAATATTATCATTCTTCTTTATCTTTGGAACATAATTCTCATCATGGCATTGCTTTTTTTACTTTGTTCAATTCCTTCCATTGAATTAACGACATCCATCCGTGTTAGTATTTAAAGGTTGTGAAAGGAGTAGTTGATAAGGTAGAGAAAATGTAGAGATAGTAGGATGTAGAAGTAGTAGTTGGAAGTAGTTGTCTTAGTTGTTGTAGATGTTGCCTTCGTATTTGGCTTGCCTACAAATGATCCAATCACCCCTATTTATACTAGTGGCACCTCCTTAACCAATGGTTAGGATCTTGCAATCACAACATTAATCTAAGGGTCATTATTCATCTTCTAGAGTTTTCTAAAACATTCTTATAATTCTAAACTTATCTAGATAAATCTAATGGATA